>NC_052960.1:11367282-11606674 GCF_013358895.1 Oreochromis aureus
TGCTTGAATGGGCATTTTTAAAACTGAATGATAATCTTTTCCTAAATCTGAATAGTTTTAGCAGGTAAAACCTCACCAAATAGTAAGTTATAAAAGGACGTGAACCAGAATCTGCCAGGTTCCACTACCACCTCACTACAGAAGATTTGAAATTTACAAACTTTTATATATACCAGTTGCAACTTTGTAATGAACATCAAAAAGTTAAGAAAAAGATTAAATGAATGAAGAAAAAAATTAACTAATGTACTGTCTGTGCTCCGATGAAATTTCTTTGTACACTGTTATGAAATGTGGTGAATAAACAAAACCTGTCTATACATTTTTATGTATAAAGTGTGTATACTGAGGGATATTCATGGTGGATTTTCTCCCTATAGGACTTCACGTTTGGATGCAACATATTTGTATTTATTTGTGCAAGCAGATTTTGAGTCAAGTCTATCTGTATGTTTGCAGCCATCCTTGTACTGTTTGATAACATGTCTGTGTCTGTATTGTAGATCATTGAAAAGAGTTATGGCCAGTCCCTGGGTGTGTGGACGGAAAGGGCTGCAGGTTCATCAGAAAACATCACAGAAGAAGACCCAGGTCACCACCCTTCTGTGATCATGTATTGGTCGTTGTCAGTGTCAATCTTCTCCATCGGTGGCATGGTATCCTCCTTCTTGGTTGGATTTGTGGGAGATCTAAAAGGGAGGTAAGAATATAAAAATGAATGATGATGGCACAAGTGAAACAAATTTAGTTAAAAAACTAAAAGCTAGAGTATGGAGAGTGATTAGACTAATGACAGGAGTGATGTGGCAAGTTTAGGGAGAAACGTTTTTTGTATTAAACTGCCAGTTTACTTTCTCTGTTTTTGCAGGGTAAAAGGGATGTTAATGGTCAATGTTCTGGCTGTAGCAGCTGGACTGCTGATGGGTCTTTGTAAGATGTGGAAGCCACACATCATGGTCATCTCAGGCCGCGCTGTTATGGGTTTCTATTGTGGTACATTAACAAACGTCTTACAGTCTTCAATCAGTGCTCACATAATGAAATCCCAGTGTTTAAGGGTTTTATGTAAACACTGCGCTGGGATTTCTAAATGAACAAGAGTTCCTAAATTGCACATGGACATTAAAAACAGTCTTGTTATACTGTCGTATGTGTAACTGCAAATGTATTAATTTAAATGGTTTCACTTATAATGCGTATTTAAGGTCTTACGTCTGGGCTAGTGCCTATGTACATTGGGGAGATTGCACCAAAAGCTTACAGAGGGGCTCTGGGAGCATTACACCAGCTCGCTGTTGTCATTGGCATTCTAATCAGCCAGGTGAGTTACAGTTATCCACACACATGTACATGCACATCATCTTTGCTCAAAAGCACATGGAGGATATAATCTGAAGTGTATATGTTGATGCAGGTAATAGGTTTGGATTTTGTGCTTGGTAATGATGAAATGTGGCCCCTGTTGCTTGGTCTGTCTGGAGCTCCAGCAATATTACAATCCCTTCTGCTGCCTCTTTGTCCTGAGAGTCCACGATACCTTTACATCCTATTGGGCAAGGAGCAAGAGGCTCGACAAAGTAAGTACAGGAACTTACTCCTCATCGTGAAACTCTCAAATGTATATTTTTGGCAGTACGCTTGGGTAAATTATTGCACATGAGAGATATTAGACACACTGTTGGCAGCTGGTTTGTTTAGCTTAGAAAAAAGAGTAAAAATAGAGGATAACAAAAACAAAAAGACAAAAAACAGGATGCTGTGGAATTATTTTTATTAGCTTTGGAGACCTTGATAGGCACTCCTGGCAACGCCTGGCAGGTGAATAACCGAATTTCCAAGATTCATAAATAGTTTTTACTTTTCTCTGGCAATACTTTTTGGCAAATCTACTGATTCTTTTATAGTGCTGTTCTACTTTCCAGGAACACTCAAACAATTAACACCAGCATTTTGCCTCCCATATTACAGCCATTTTTAAAAGCATGTTTTTAAATGTACGTTGCATTTTAAATTATAGTCCTACTACAGTTATTTAAATAACGAATTGGAAAATTTTATGGTTTGTTTCAGGTCTGTGTCGTCTAAAGGGGCCGCATGATCCAACTATTGATCTGGAAGAGATGAGAAGGGAAAAAGAAGAGGCAAACAAAGAGGCCAGAGTCTCTATCTTTTCTTTGGTAGGTGTCTGTGCAGTTTTACTGTTTATACACTGTTTACCATTCATTTTCATAAAATGTCAATATTTCAGCAGCATCTCAAAAGAAAATTTCAGGTTTTATGGCTTTAAAAACAGTTATTTTAGTATTTCAAAGAGCCTGAGCCACTAGAAATAACATTGCAACCAGAATATATCTGAATGTAAATAATGACAGAAATTCGTGGTATTCAAGACTAATTCTCCAAAGATAGGTAGAGGCAGTCAAAAATGAGTGGACAAAAACACACATTCACACAATAATTTAAAAAAAAGCTAATGTTTGTTTTTTTAGGAAACAATATTTACCCCCAAACAAATGCTTTTTAAAACAGTATTTTACTTTTGTCTGTTCTCTCCCAGATCTGCTCTTCTGTATACAGAAAACAGCTGGTTGTTGCCCTCATGATGCACCTCTCCCAGCAGTTTTCTGGCATCAATGCTGTGAGTGGAAAAAGCATTTCAACTCTGTCTGTCTGTCTGAGTTAATTGACTACAGACCTGTGACTTTTCCTGAGCATGCAACCACTCAGAGTGTCAAGAAAACCTTTGCTTGTTTTCTCTTTAAGATCTTTTACTACTCTACGGCTATCTTCTCTCGAGCTGGTGTCAGTCATCCAGTTTATGCCACTATAGGAGTCGGGGTCATTAACACGATCTTCACTCTGGTGTCTGTGAGTAGCAATATGAATACAAAACACACATAGACTTGCAAAAAATGTAAAACAGGAACCATGTACTGGCATAGTATTGTTTCTTTAATCTGCACACTGTTATATACATGTAAACACGCACACATATTTATATGTATATATATGTTCCAGGTGGCACTTGTGGACAGGGCTGGCAGACGCACTCTAACTCTGGTTGGTCTTGGGGGAATGTGTTGCTGTGCTGTTGCCATGACAGTGGGCCTCAAATTACAGGTTTGTCACTTCAGATTCACACCTTCAGTCTTTTAGCAATGCTTTCATCATATTATGTAGTGCAGAAAAGTTACATCACTCTGGATATCTTGATCAACTTGTTTATCAGTCTGTATTTTAAAAGTAAAGTAAACAAAAGACTGTAAAAAGACAATGTATAAAACAGGCAAAGACAATTATATAATTATAGAATATTATTATGTATTAGGTTCAGATGTCACTTTGAATGGGGAATAAAGCCAGAAAAAATAGCTGGAAGGTTGGGTTCTGCAGAGAGAGCTCCTGCATTTTTTTTGCATGCTCAGTGAGACACACCTATGAACAGAAAGTAACAGAAAGTGCTCAAACCACATTTTTTCCTTTTTAATGTCCATAAATTTGAAGAAAAATGTTTTTCTTGATTGATGTGCTCCTTTTTCCAGAATGAATATTCGTGGATGAGCTACGTCAGCATGTCAGCTATCTTCCTCTTTGTAAGTTTCTTTGAGATTGGGCCTGGTCCCATTCCGTGGTTCATAGTGGCTGAACTGTTCAGCCAGGGACCTCGACCTGCTGCTATTGCTCTAGCTGGCTGCTGTAACTGGACCAGCAACTTCATCATAGGCATGACCTTTCAGTATATACAGGTGAGGGGGAAAGGACACACATAGGCACTGTAAACTTGTGCTTCTTGTGGACCCATTTAGTTTGACATATCTCAGCTTCATTAATAACTCCTGATTTGTGTGTTTGTGTTTTTAATATTTCTCATCAGGCTTGGTTAGATTCTTATGTATTCATCCTGTTTGCCGTGCTGCTTCTTGGCTTCGTACTATTTATTTATTTTCGGGTGCCGGAAACCAAGGGCAAAACTTTTGAAGAGATTGCTGCTATTTTCCACAAGGGACGTCGGATCCCTACAGATATTCCTGAACTGCAAGAGCTCAAATCATCCACAGATGCCTAAAACAAAAGCTGTTTGCTTTTATAGTCTTATTCTGTGATATACAAGTGCATGTTCGATATTATTTCATAGATGCTCTTTTATCACACACTTTTCGATTTAGTGTTATAATGACTACTTGATTTGTTAAACAGAAATGTTTTAAGGTTTGTGAACTACACAAAAACCAACGCTGAAATGTTGGAAAGTGTCATGTTTCCATTATGCACGGAGAAAGGTTTACATTTTATCATTTTAAATTTTATGAAACAAAATTTCAAAGAAGCTACAATCATTTTACACTGACAACACATGACATAACTGACTCAACAGAAAATTACAACCCAACTCTGCAGTTCACCTCAGCTCTACAGAACTTGGTTTATATATGTAGCATCATTAGTCTCCAGGATACTTACTATTGTTTTGGTTCTCTTCTATCTTCCTCATAGTGATATTTAGAGCCACTGCACATTCATTATTTTTAAGTATATACGCTATATGTAAACTACCTACTTAAGACCAAAACTGAATAGACACCAGCTCATGAATACTGAAATATTTAGGAGCTAAAGAGGTAGATATCGGCATATGAACAAGTGGAGAGCAACAAATAGAGCAAAAAGGGGAATGAATATTGGATTTGAATTCATGCTTGGTTTCAAATTAATACTAATTTTGCTCTTTGTGCTGATGTGTAAAATACTCAACTTTTCAGCTTTCATCTTCTGCCCCCTAGTGGTTATAAAAAATAGTGCTAGATTATTGGCATTAAAGCATAAAAAAACTTAAAACTGTGCAATTAATGTATGAGCTAATGAAACAGCACTGAAGTTTAAAGTTGAAACACAAGAGACAACAAACTATTACAGTGTATGACTATGCTGTATGGATGTTTAGCTGCCACCACCGGATATTATTGACTTACAGAAGCATGTCAATATTTTCTGTGCACTCAGAAACTTATTGTGTCTATTGTTATTGGTTGTTTAATATGCCACTTTTAATCTGCAGAATAATGTATGTATATCCATGCATGTGTCTTGCACAAATGGAGTTACCCAGTGTTACCCAGTAAGTGCAAGCCTTTGTTTACTTTTGCTAATCATGGTCTAGTCACTGTTGTGATGTGAAAGCCTGTAAATAATTTGAACTCTATGGACTTTAAATTACGTGAATTTGAAACAACATTGATTTATACTCAGAGTTTAGATTGAAGTGAAGTATTAGATGTGATTTTAAAGATTGATAAAGTTTCATATCATAATTATTATTAATTTTTCCATCATCTTACAAAGTGCACCTGTAAAGAAAAAAAGGAAGAACTTTGTGTCTTTACAGTATGTACCAACACACAAAAAGACCAGTAACTCTGGAAATTCCATGCAAAGAGTCAAGGAGAACAGATGGTTGGAGATGAGTGTTTAACTGATACTAGAAGAAATTTACTCTGCTTTCAGACACATCTGCTTACCCTGAAACACAATGTGTTTTACACAGCCCCCAGCAACACCCAGGGAATAATTCAAGACCAATTTGCAGTTGTCAGTGTCACGGGATGGTGCTTTTTCTATCTATGTTTATCTTTAACCACAACAATAACAACCTTTGCCCTAGAGAAATATAAAATATAATATAAATTGTAATGTTCACATTACAAGTTAACTAGTCATATACTTTATGCTCTTAAGAAAATACAATGTCTGATTTTCTTTGTTCAAGAAAAAATAAAAGAAGTATTTTAAATCACAATTTTCATTTCGCTGTTTTATTACATTTAACTGATGGACAAATGGCAAATGAAGACATCATGGAAACTGGACTGATTTTTATCTCCCTGCACTGATTAGCTCAGCAACACCAATAGACCTGAAAAAAACACATGAGGCAAATAACATGGATCATCACAAATTCTATCTTTGGAATGAAAAAAAAAATCACAACATCTAACCATGTCAAGAACACTCTCAAGGAGGTATATCATCGTCAAGGTCTACATTCAAGAGATGTCTTCGTGAACGGAAATACAGAGGGTGTTCAAAAAACAAAACAAGAAGGCCAGATTAGACAGAAAACATCTCAAAAAGCCTGAACAGCTCTGAAAAAGAAATCTCTTATCAATCTCTTTTCCTAATCTCAACCCAGTAGAGCATGCTTTTCAATTAGGGAAAAGAAAATTAAAGACAGAGATACCCATAAACAAGCAGTAAGGTGGCTGCAATAAAGGCCTATCAGAGCATTTCAAAGGAGGAAATGCAACATTTAGTGATGTCCATGCTCTCTAGACTTCATGCACTGCATGCAAAGGATTTTCATCCAACTATATTTGAAAATATTAAAAATATTTATTAAATTTTTTTTATCAAATTAATTTTGAGCCTCTAGTGGACCATGTATAAAAATAGCTGTAATTTCTAAACAGTTAATGCACTATTTTCATTAAACCCAGTGAATTAAAGCAGAAAGTCTGAACTTCAAGCACATCTTGTCTTGACTGTTTGATTTAAAAACCATTCTGGTGATGTACAGAATCAAAACTACAAAAACTGTGTTTTGCCCAAAAAATGTGGACCTGAGTGTAATTATTAGGTGTCCCTGTTTTACATGATTTGATTTGAAGATTAGAAATTAGAAATTAAATGAGCTCATAAATGCTTTAAAACACTTTACTAGTTTTGATATAGCCTACTGTTGATGCAGGGGGACTTTTAAAAAACGGCTTTTTTGGACAGGTCTGTACAGGTGTGCGAGGCAGAAGGGAAGTTACCTTCAGGAAGCCACTGCGCTCCAGCACATAACGTTGCAACGTTATGAGCGCCCCCGCCCTCCTCCTCCTAACACGTCACACATGCCACCGGAGCCCGTACCTGCCCTCTCCGCTTCTCATGCGGTACAAAAGCTCCACGCATGCGAAGTGACTCTCCCTTTTCTCTTTAAGATATAAGGTAAGCTAAATGTTCAGGCTCAAGTTTAATATTTTTGACACTAGCGCTGACGTTATGTGCAGCGCTTGTTTGCGGTGTAATGAAAACTCACCTCATCTCTAACACTGTGATGCTTTCGTTATCTCGACAGTTTGTCGGTAACTTGGAATTAGTGGGCGCTCGTTGAGGTTTTTATTTAGCACTGTTGTCAAGCTAACATTAGCAGCAGTATCGTTACCCAGTGTCAGTGGATGTAGGTTGGGCTAGCGAGCTAACGTGGCTAACTATGACAGAAAAGGGACAGGATGAAGGTGCGGCTAGCGTACTGTTTTAAAGCTGTAGTGGCGGATGATCATCTGGCCCAGCTGCCACGTAACCTGCTAGGTCGTTAATGGGGCTTGTCTAACCTTAGCAGCCTAGCCAGTGTGAGGAAAACTCGACCTTTTGTTTTGACCCAGTAAACGAAAAGGGTGGCTGACAAGTTACCGTGTTAAGAATATTATTATTATTTTTTTTCCACTCAGTAGTGTTTACGGGAACATTTGGGAACCCAACAGCTTGGTGTCCAAATAGTTTAGCACATTCACATATGACGTTAGCCGTTAGCTTTTCGGGTGGATAGCAGGCAGCAGTGTTTGGATACAGTGTATGGGTGCAACGCCTAGAAATGTTTACACTAGTTTGTGGAATGCATGTTAAAATTATAGCTTTATTGAACTTTTAGAATAATGCAATAATGTTTTTAAACAATTGTAAAGTAAACAAACTCAAAGTAATGTGCAAGGAATGGCTGACATTGGATCAAGTATTGAATTGTGATAGATTAAGCTAAGTTGTCATAATGTTTATAATTTGGAAATCTGTGCTGATTACTCACTTTTTAATGTCACATATATAATTCTTGTAAACTTGCAATGGGCCATTGGTTCTTGACACTATACAAATCATATTAAACAAATTCTTTGTTAAATCATCATCTTATTATTATTGTTTTTTTTTTTAATGTATATATTTTTTAATTTAAATAAATGTATCCTGGTTAAACAGTACAACCCGTGGACCCACAATGGCGGATGATGATTTCTCCACTGCTGATGCTGGGGCCTCTACAACATACCCAATGCAGTGCTCTGCACTGAGGAAGAATGGCTATGTCATGCTGAAAGGACGTCCCTGTAAGATAGTTGACATGTCTACCTCCAAGACTGGCAAGCATGGACATGCAAAGGTAAAACCCCTTTGTCTATACTTTAGAATTCAGCGCTTAAGGAACTTTAGCCTGATGGCTCTCAGTTTTACTAGTGATGCAGCATGCTTCTTTGGCACAAGGTAAGATCTAATCAATTCATTGTTCCCAGGTTCACCTTACTGGACTTGACATCTTTACTCAGAAAAAGTATGAAGACATCTGCCCGTCTACCCACAACATGGATGTTCCAAATATAACAAGGAAAGACTATCAGGTGAATGTTTCTTTTGGACATATCTTGCAATATCGCTTGCTGTGCAGGTTAAACGATTTAGTGCCGGATAGTAACTGTTTGGAAATTTGTTTAAAGCGTGAGAGGAATGAATGGTTTCTTGACTGCTAAAGGGGTGTGTCTCATTTGTCAGAGCTGAAGTGTTGCTTCAGTACGTTTAAAAAATATATACAGGTTTCAGACTGGTTGATCAGGTTTTGGATTGACCAATAAGCAGTCTTCTCTAACTGTTGGGCTATTTTGAGGCTGTAGTTTTCAGAAAATGCATCTTTGGGCACCTTTTTCCTTTGTATATTGAAGTCTTCTATGTAGCAAATGAGTCTTATAATTGGCATTTTTTCTAGTGGTGGTTTATTATATATTATGTGCTACTTATGGATGTATAGAGGCCCATGTGACAGATTTCAGTCTTTATATAGATGTGCCACACAGACCATTCACTTCACAACTTCTTTGGTGTCTGCAGTTGTCTAGGTGCTTTTCCACATAGTGTGCCCTTTTTTTTCTTTTTGGTAATGGTTTCGAATTAAAGACTATACATGACACTGTCCCTGATAGGTGGTTGACGCATACACAACAAAGAAAGAAAGAGCAGATTGCTAGACTGTTTAAATTTGAATGAGAAATAATAATCGCTGTACCTGCAAAAATGCAACAGGTTAGCCAAAGTGCATCAAACAAAAAGAAGAAAACAGAAAAATACTTAGTTTCTTCCCAAAACCAAAAACCACCCTGAACTCACACATGTACTGACAACACAGTTTCACCCAACCCAATCCAAGGACTTCCCTCTATACACAGACTACACAAACTACCATCACCACTGTGCAATATTTAACCCACACTGTAAATACATAAAAAAATAGAAATGAATAGTGTTATTTTTTCCGATATTTGTATTAGGGCTGTGCGATATGATGAAATATATCGATGTTGAAATTAAAAAAATCTGTCGTTTCATATTATATGCTATTGTTTGTTACGTGGTGTCGCAAAATACAATGCTTACGCCAAGATTTTTTTCCTCGTTTGGATGGTCACCACGTGGATGCAGGCACAGAGAATACCACCATAGCCAGTGAAGATGAGGCAGAACCAGGTAGCTCCAAACAGAAGGACCAGTGAAAACAAATAGAGGACCTTATTCCTAAACGAGGGGCTACCTCGTTGCATTGACATGGTTTGGTTATGAAAAGTTTAACACGAACCGGAAAACTGTACTATGCACATAGGTGGCAAAGCAGTCCCCACCAGACTCGAACACGACAAACCTCTTCTACCAGCTACGCAAGAATCACGTGAAAGAGTATGTAGAGAGTTTATGGATGAGATGCAAAAAAGTGCCATCAAGTTCTCAAAATAAACCTTAGATTTAAATGTTAGAACATGCTTTTCCCCGCAGCAGTTTCATGGTACATGACTCCTGGCTGAAAGCACACAAGTATAGTTGCCCGAGATTCTCAGAATTTATAGAAAATGCACTATTTTGTGAAATATATATGGTTATCAGGATGAGAAAAGTCTTATATTGGGATATGAGATTTTGGGACATATTGCACAGCCCTAATTTGTATAGTTGTATACTGGATATCTTTTGAATTGGGACTGTTCATATGTTTATAGTGCCCCCCCTCTTTTCCCACATGTCTGTACTGGGTAGGAGATGCTCTGAATATCATGTGTATAGTGACAATATAAAGGCATTCTATTCCATACCACTGTAATATACAACTACAACACTTGGATGCACAGTTATATTAGTGTTAAAGATGTCCCAGCTTTAGTAGTTTAATATATTTACAAATTTGCATATAAAATAATCATTCATGAATTAGAATTGGGGTAAAATGTTCAATTAATTTGTGATTTTTTGATTTGAGGTCATATCACCCAGTCTTAACCTAAAGTCAAGTTTCAATATATACTGCCTTTCCCCCCCCCTTTTTCCTTTTTAAATTTTTTATTTTTATTTTATTTTTTAAATAAACGTTTTCTTGTTTTTAGGGCTTCGTTATTGATCTAAACCACAATGTTCTGTGTATTGCGGCTTCACAGTAAATGCTTTCTGTTGGTGTGAATCAGCACAGTGTTATGAAGAAGGCATTAAAATTAATGTTTACAGCAACTGCAATAGGAAAATCATTCTGTTTATAATGGCAAATTTAGGTACTTGATGTGGCTGATGGTTTCTTGGCTCTGATGGATGACAATGGAGAAACCAGAGAGGATCTTAAATTACCAGACAGTGACCTGGGAAAAGAGATTGAGAAGAGGTTCACCAATGGGGACCAGTTTATGGTGAGTTCCTGTGTCTTGAAAACTTCTAAATGGTAATGAACCAGGGCCACAGTTAAAACTTTATTTGGATATTTTCTGATATATTGCATTTCCATTTAGTCATAAAATAACTCTGCTGTCTTCACTATATTTACTCAGTGTTGATTTAATAATTAAGAACAATTCCTTACTTTTGTTATAGTCTAGAACACTTGCATTCTTATGTGCTATTTTAAAGTGCACATAGTGTACTTTAACATGTTTTAGTGATAGAAATGTACTAGCCTATCAATTTGATAAGTCATCATGCCATACTGGATCAAACATATTTGCACAAAAATCAAGGTGATGTGAGAATACTGAACCCAGATCTTAATTACTTTCCATTTTCAGGTCTCTGTGTTAAAAGCTATAGATGAAGAGCATGTAGTGGGCACTAAGACCATGACTTCCTAATAAGTCAAGGACAACGCTGGAGACCTCACAATCCTATCCTCCATTATGGTTTTGGAGCCTCACCAAAGCTACTGGCCTTGGCCCACACACCTCCACCAGTTTTGCTGCTGTCAGCTAAAATCCAGAAACTGGATGTGGTCAGCTTCTTCTCTATCTAAAGCTCAGACCTGCCTGGCATTCTCTCTTAACAGTCATCGTCCCCTTGCCATCACAGCATAACTTTGCAGTGGGTGCTGATATTATTCCAGTATTTCCTACAAATATTTCAGAACTGCATAACATTCCTGTTTGAGTACTTGTAATGTGTATTTGCTTTTAAATTACATTTTATTTTAAAAAAGTTTTCAGATACCTGTAAACATAAAGGTATGTTTATGTTATGTTATGTTTATGTTTAGATGCTGTACCCAATTTATTCTCTTTAATGTTTCTCATAAAATAATTCGAACTTGGCTGGCTGATATTTGCTCCAGCTATAATTCTTGCACAGTTAAGAGACCCTAAAGCATTAACATTGTTAGTAGCTTGACTATACCTGCCTGCCTTTACAAGTGACACACAGGCATCTGCATGCGCATTCATGACTAGTATACTCATGCCTTAGCAGCTATGAATTCATGTAAATGAGAATTGTACTTACTCATGGCAGGATTTTTACAGCTCATAGCCAGGTCTCAAGATGGGCCTTTTTTTTTTCTTTTTTTTCTTTTTTCTTCCTTCTTGCAGTCTCAGCTGTTATGAAGCTGAACAGGCCATAATGGGGTGGTTGGGTGGGGCCATATTCTCCTCTATGCTATATAACTTTCCTTTCACTTGAGGCCTTTACAAGCTAACAGATGTATAGAAACTGATTTTAAAAGAACAAAACACTTAAAAACGTGCTATTTAGTCTCTCTTTTTATTTTAATTGCAACAGTTTAGTCTGTATTGAAAAGTACATTTTGCATTCTCAGAATGCTACTGATATCATTTTTCCTTTTTTTGGCAGAAATTGTCAAAATATTGTATGATGTAGCAACATCTGTGGAAGTTATACTTTGAGTTATCCAATTCTTGTTGTGACATTCATGACGAGCAGAAATGAGAAAAGTGGGAAAATGGTAGTTACAGAGTAGTTGAATAGGTAGGCCTATTGTCTAGTCTAAAACTGCTCACAAGGAGTTTTATTACATAATGCTTAGGTTCATTACTTATCCATTCACAAACTGTTCCTAGGAGACATCAGGTAATGGCAGGAAATCAGAATGTGTTTACATGCACTGCTTCAATGTTGCTGGAGAACCTGCATTTAAATGCTGGTATTGTTGGTTTTCTCCCCTACCTCCTAATGGAAAATTAAAACTGAATGCAGTGTTTTGAGAGTATTAGCATTGCTAATTAAATTTAAAGCATTGCAGTCAGCTTTGTTTTTTTTCTGTTTTTGTTTTTTGAGCTGAGTGTTTGGACACTGTTTCAAGAGTGTACAAAAACCCTCCTGTTTAGCTGTGTAAATGACTTAATCGGACTGGTTAGAGGGTAGGTTTTAGTCTACCTTTCGGTTTTTGGTTACAAGTGTCCTAGCTATTAAGTTTTAGTCATGAATCTTTGTTCTTGTACAAACCCTGTTCAAACCTCAGTTAAGCAAATGCATTTAAAACTGTAGCTTTCTGTAGTCGAAATCCCCCAGTCCCTTACACCAGGTATAGAAAATGTTTACATGATGTTAGATCATTGTTAAAAATTTACAACAACCAGACTTCCTAAATTTATGTGAACAGAGTTTGTAATCAACATTGGAAAGTATTCTTTTTCCTTTGCACAACATCAGCTGCTCTGTAATGTTATTTTATTGTTTTGTGTTTTTGTTGCTTCAATTTTCTTTTACATCTGTCAAGTTCAGTGTTCTTTTACATCTGTCAGGACACTAAAGCAGCAAAGTGTGTTTTGTAATAATTTCAGCATCGATTTAGTTTCTATTCATACTGCATGTATTCAGTGTGCAACCTGGTGTTCTAAAACCTTTGTTCCCTTACAGCTAAACTGGAATGGACAACATAAAATTTCTCCAACAGGACACTCTGCAGTTTGCACGATGTTCAAAGTTGGCATAAAGAAGCAGGCTGGCAAGCAGGGAAATGATATCCAGGAGTTAGTCGGTGAAACCAGGGACTTTCCACTTAGTTACATATTAAGATTTGTTGTTATTCAGTGGTTGGTTGTAGGTGCAAGTACTACTTGGTTGTGTTTACAAAAAAAGAGATGTTTTGCTTTACAACTGGTTTTGATTGGTGGTCTGAAAATGAGCAATAGCAATGCAAGTAAAAACTTTGAAAAGATGTTATTTTCAAAGGCTTTTGAGAAAGGTCACAAATGTAATCCCGAAGAAAGCGTTTCCTACTAAATGCGACTGCGAATGAATTTTACTGGTGTGGGAACATAATTTTAGGAGACAAAACCATATTGTGTGATGCCAGATGCCCTTCCTGACACAACCCCAAAGGGATTTGTCTCTCCTCGCGGAGCTTTGGCATTATAACAGTGGCTTCCAACTACTTTGGGTTTTTTTTTGTGTGTGTGTGTGTGTGTGTGTGATCTGAAACACAGTAACAGCAGTACCCTGGAATGCAAAAAGCAAAGGCTTCTGCCTTAAGACCTTACTAAATGGACTAATGGTACATCTCATAGTGAGAGGTAACTTCTTCATGGAGGTGGAAGAACTAGCAAATCAAAGCTCAAAAAGCAGGAGAAGCCTGTGTAATTAAACTATTAGGCAGACTGAAACAAGGGCACATGCTCGACAGCTTGAAGCCCCTGCTTGCCTTCTCAAGCACACAAATCTTCTCACAGCTAAAGCCTGCAGAACCTTAACCTGATTTTTACTCTACTTTAAAAGCAATAAACTGAAAAAAATGTGGTGAAAATGTAACCTGTCCATTACAAACTACAGTAAACATTCTTTTGCAGAAATAAAACTGTAAAAATGTTAAACTAGAATACACCATTTATTGTGCTGCTTCCTTTTTTTTTTTTTTTTTTCTGAAATGTCATTGCACCTGTAAAGAGATGGCTACACTACCATCATGGCCCAAACAGAAGATGTGCATTCCTTAAGCCCCTCTGTTACATTTGTTTCTAAAGTTGAACCCAGGATAATGGAGTCCAGTCATCCTACAGTTGATGAGCTACCCACGTTGGTATTTCACATCATGCCATTTATCCTCTGTTTAGCAGTCTTGAATGCGTCTCTCACAGAGACTGAGGTAGCAGGATTAATCCGATTCTGTTCAAGGAAATGTTTACGCTGTATATGAGATGGCCCTGTGCTGTGCTTGTAAATGAGCACTGATAAGACTTTAACTGTGTCATCAGTGAGGATAATAAATGACTTTAATTAGCATGTCTTCTATTGCGATTAATCTTTCTTGAGCCTGTATTATTCTGGGGGAATCTATCTATCTATCTATCTATCTATCTATCTATCTATCTCTCTCTATCTATCTCTCTCTCTCTCTCTCTCTCTCTCTCTCTCTCTCTCTCTCTCTCTCTCTATCAAAGTATGTACTTTATTACATAATTTTAACTCTTCTGGAGTATCTTCATTTGTATATGGACCAAAGGTATTTTCTTGTTTTTAGGGATGTTACTGGCTATAAAACCTCAAATGTAACCAAAACCACAAGTTATATCCTTAATATACAGTATTATTTTTGGCTATTTAAATATTCATGATTGACGTCTCTGTGAGGTATGACTAAGTTTGAAAATGTATTGCAATCTGTAATATCTTATGTTTTTGAACTGGAGGTGGGAGTAGTGTTCATTTGGGCAATGTCACAATGTCACTATTCCAGATGTGACTGAAATTCAGACTTTCTGGATTAATTCAAGGGGTTTAGCAAAAAAAATGTCATTGACATGTTTCATAACCAGATGAAACCTGTTCGCTTGATGAATTAAGCAGATAAAGAATATGGAGTTGATTCAAAATGCTGAACATTCATTTGGTAGGAGTTCACTGAAACTCAGTACAGGGTCCATAGATATGTTGGTGCACATGAAGGAGGTTCATTAGGTTTAAAAATAAAATAAACCTGTCACAAAGACAGAAAACCCCCCTAAACGTCAGGAACAGTCATATCTAAGATGCGGTACATTCTTACAAAGAAGAAATGCACTGGCCAGTAAACACCAAAGAGCATAGAAGATTACTGAATGGAGCTGAAGTGGATGATCTGTGGTTAAGAAAAACGCCTTTACAATATACAACCAAGTCAAAAACACTCTTGAGGTGGTAAGCGTATCATTGTCAAGACAATTAAATGAGAGGAAATACAGAGGGTTTACAACAAGGCCAGATTAGACTTAAAAACATCTCAGTTAATATAATATGGTTGTTAAACCTCTTGAGTTAGAATCTCTGCGCTTAATCCTATCTTGATTGTTTCATTTAAAATCCAGTGTGGTGGTGTACAGAGGCTAATTTTCAAAAGACAACAGTGTGTTGCTGGGGATGTATGAGATGGCTCTGTAAGGCACTGTAATTCTTTAATTATGTAACGTTACATATACATTTGAAAACTCAGAATTATGAATCTAAAGTGTTAAGTAAATTTAAATTCATCCATCCATCCATTCGCTTCCGCTTATCCTTTTCAGGGTTGCAGGGGGCGCTGGAGCCTATCCCAGCTGTCATAGGGCGAGAGGCAGGGCCGGGTACACCCTGGACAGGTTGCCAGTCTGTCGCAGGGCTAACGCACAAAAACAGACAACCATTCGCACTCATATTCACTCCCGCATTCACACCTATGGGCAATTTAGATTAATCAGTTAACCTATCCCACAAATTTAAATTCACGGCAGTTAAAATCTTCATATTCAACAACTAGTTTCAGTAATTTTTATTTTTCATTGTAAAAGATCAACAATCATTTAAATAAAGTCAGAAAGAAACAATGGGGTGAAATTTCTTTTCCAAAACTGCTCAGTAGATGGCAGTCCAACATCAGAGAATTCATTAATATTGTTTTTGAACTGTGTGCATGATAGTACAGAGACAACAAGGGAAAGTACTTTTTTTTTTTTAGTTTATTCAAGTTATCATCCAGAAATTATGCCTTTTTTGTTCCAGAGATGAAGAATTCACTCTGTTTTTCTTGATCTCAGATGTCTACTCTGACAAGTTCTTTAATTCAGGATGAACAGTGTGAAGAGCCAAACTGGGCCTTTTCAATTGAAGCCACCTGTGTGTCTCAGTCCTAATTCTTGAAAAATGCAGTAGCCTTGGTAAATAGACTTTGGTGGAAACTCCATCCATACCACTGTTCAGATTTTATACTGTTTTTATACAATTTAAAATTGATACAGAGAAGTCTCCAGTGATCTTCAAGAATTCTTTACAGGGAAATGCTGAACTCTTTCAAAGCTCATGTGGGGAGCGAAGCAGGGATTGTGGAGGGATTGGCAAAGGTTTTATGAGCCATTCCACAGTGCTCCGAACCTGTTTATCCAGACAGTGAAGCAGCTGGATTCCTGGTTGACTTTGAGTTGAGATGAACCAGTTTCAATTATTAGAGATTTGATAGAGTTCTGGGATGAAGGCCTTGGCTTGTAAGTCAGGGTAAACAGTACTCTAGGCACACACACATAGGCTACATACATCAGCAGTGGCGTATGGTCAAACACAGAAAGCACGTTTATGTAACTTTGGGACCTATTTCTCAAAACAGCATGAGATGGGGAGAGAAGAGATCAAAGCATTAGTGTGAACCATGTGCTTTTATTGAAACTGCATGGGATTAACTGTGCCTGTCTGTGAAAAAGCTGAGTAAAAATATAGAGCTATCTTCAGCTTTTAGTGCCACACATACAGTGCAATATCATACTGTAAAAAACAAAAAAACGTTTATAAAAATCAATCAGCTGCATCACCCTGGTACAAAACAAAGTCTAAAGGAGCACTGATGGCTGTAAATGCTTCATGTTAGATTAAAAACTATACAGCCTAAGACTAATCTTCATGCAACTCAGTGGCTATGCTGAAACAGGTTTTCAACTTCAAAAAGCTACCTAGTCTATGCAACAGACCATTTCGGTTGAGCTGACACAGATTTGCATCTAACCAATGAATAAATGAATAAATCAAAATCACCAAGACACATGGTAGTGTCAGGTGAGATGCCTACCTTAGATTTTAAAGTGTGTTTCATCTATTAAAGCTGAAAAGTCAAGTTGAAGTTACGTTGCACTGGTTCTTTTATTCATAGAAGATCACATAAACACTGCTGGAAGTCCTTACAGGAATATTAAACATGGCACGGAGGCAGGCAGGCATGAAAAGATCAAAGAGCAAAAATCTCTTTATTAAAATGTATCATTAAATAATCTAGGAGGTGATAAAGTGCTATCAGAAACTGAATGGCAATGGTTAAATGCAACGCAACATTAATACGTTGAAAATCACTTCCCAAAAGAAATAACACCAGACGTTTTTATACTACTGCAGATAAATATGACTTCTCCAACTTAAATATGTAAAAACAGTAAAGGTTTAGCATAATTAGTTAGTATTAATAACTTTATGTTTTGTATTTATTCATTTACAAATAATGTGACTTGTTTTAAAGTGTGCTATATATTACTTTTTATGTTTTTAGCATGTGGTAGTGGTGAAGTGTTTTTGAAAATAAGGAAAGTTTTACTGCAGGCTCTAGATTACAAAGTAAGGAAAGAACTGAGTGAAGGAACACTTTATCTAAGGATCTGAAGTACATAAGAAGGTATTTGTTCTCCTTTTAGTTCCTCAGTCCTAAAACGTGAGAAACAGCAGGTAAGGTTTCTGTATAGCTGTGGTGTCTGAGTTGTGTGCAGCCATCTTTGCAAAAAGACTGTTAAAAGTACTACAATATAATGAAGTGACTATCTCTTCTTAAATTAATAGAGTATTTTCTTTTGTTAGGAAAAGCAGTGACTGTGGAGATGGTAATGTATGTCAGTTGGCCTCCCATATTTCTCAACAAGTCTTGGATGGATTGCAATTTCATTTTGGACACAAGTTCCTGAACCACAAAGGATAAGTCCTAATGACTTTGTTAATTCCCCGACTTTTTCTAGTCTGGCTCTGAGGCTGAACATTTGTGGTATTTAAAGATGGATTTATTTTTCTTTGTATTTATTGAACCAGATAATGAGACTAGAACAGAGACTGGACAACTAGAGGCGCCAGCTTTCATTTTGGGACTTCATCTCTTAAGTGCTATTTGGTGTCAGATGTTAGTGGGGGAAAATCTGTGATTTTTAGCTCTGCAGTGAGCCTTTCCACATTTGTAAGGAGCTGCGATTAATACCAGAAGGGCAAGGGAGTGTTTTTTCTTCAGGAATAGTTATGCTAACAGATGTGTTCATCTGAGAATCAAGCTCACAGCATGTACCTTCTATTTTAGCTAACACCCTTCTGTACACTCATACTGCTGAGAAGACCCATCTGTTTTTGAAAAAGAACAACTTCCATGGAAGAATTAGTCAGTGACTTCATAGGCAAAATATCCACAGTAGTCTTGTTTTTATGGAATGAAAGATTGCATCTTTGTGTTTCTTCTCATCAATGGACTACAAGCACATGCTGTTCACAAACCACCAAAACAAATAAATGACTAAACACAAACTATTTTATTGTTCTTCTCATGCTCGAACTGTGATTGAACTTCCAGGACCTAGTAGGCAGCTCACAAGCTATTTCTTAACTATAACACAACTCTCACCTAACAAAACTCACACATATTCACAAGTGTAAAAACAAACATGCATCCAACAATTTCAAGATAGAAAGGGAAATTACACTAAATAGCATAATTTTCATTACATTGGCACATCCTCACATTAGGAAATGCAGAAGTACAGTAAATGCTAACAAAAGAGCCTCTGGCCATCAACTTTTGGCAAATTATATTCAGGTCTGGTGTCTCTCAGTGTGTTTACAATTTTTCTACATTTATTAGGAGAGACACAGTATACATATGGAAACAGATATACACATACTATGTTAAATTGCTAAATAAATGCAAAGTTTTGAGAATTTATACATGCAGTGCGAAGATGTCTGTGAAAACTGAAATAAATATTTATTATGTACAAAATACCAAACTTAACGTACATTACATATAGTAGGTGGTTTTAGTATATATGCATGCTTGCCTGCATGAACATGTATTTGGCATTGACATTCATTGGAAAGTGACAGGAAACTTTGCTGTTAGGATAACAGTGAGAGGAAAAACAGATTTTCTTTGGTGTTTTGGTGTGTGTGTGTATGTGTGGCGGTCTGCAATGATTTTCTCTTCTTGTTTCCTGATTGTCTGCACTAGTCATGAATGATGGACAAGTTCGTACCGATAATTGCTTCTGCAAACCTACATCGATCAATAACAACAACAAAATAAAAGCATATATGGATTTATATGCAACAATTTTACAATTACATAGGGTTACTTCAGAATAACAATGGAACTTCTGTTTTCTGCAATTCCTTTTTTTTGGACGATTAGACTTTGCATATTCAGACTGCAGGCTTTAGAACTGTTTAAATGCAGTGTGTTGTTTCTGGCCACCTGCTCCCCTCTGGCACAGCTTTGAACTTCCTTGTGTGTGTGGAACCTACAAAGTATGTGTGTATATTTGTAAGGGCAGTTAGCAGACTAGTAGTAGGAATGTTGAAAGGTTTCGTCCAACATCTGGAGGTTGACTCCTGCAGCAAGGAAGAGTAGGTGGGTTGGGTGCGTCATTATTCAAACCAGATGAGTATAGCTTTTCATA
The DNA here is from genome assembly GCF_013358895.1 of Oreochromis aureus. Lineage (NCBI taxonomy): Eukaryota > Metazoa > Chordata > Actinopteri > Cichliformes > Cichlidae > Oreochromis > Oreochromis aureus. Next base: position 11,387,250 of record NC_052960.1, read on the forward strand.
GCCGAAGAATAAAAACACTGCCTTTCTGTACATTAGGTTGAATTTATTTGAAGTATATTTATTTTCATTTTGACACCATTTACTTTATTACCAGATAATTAATTTTCAGGAGTGCTTTTACATAATTTTGCATCTATACCTTGCAGTACTTAGTATCCAGGGATCATTTTACTCAATCAATAACAGCATTAAACCACCATTTCAGTATCAAAATGGAAAAAACTAACATCCTATTTTTTCATCACCTAGTACAATATAGTCATAAACAGTTCCAAGTGACATAACCGCATTGGTTGTGGTTGTTGTTGTTGTTGTTTTTTTTTAGTATCTCTTAATCTGCCATTTCCCAAGGTTTTAGGGTACGGGACATCCGTGTCTGTGTCAAGGGACGGAAGTCTTATAATCTGTATGTGACTGTTTTTTGGGGTTTTTTTAAGATAAAAAACGGCAGCAATGTATTGATATAACATTATTCAAAGTTGCTGATTTGTTACTGTATGTATAATCTATTTTTTGTTAAAGAACAAGATGTTTGTCTTGTAGTTTTATTTGTCCTACCACTAACAGGGTTACATAACATAGCACCAAAGACATACCAGCTGTTCTTTCCTGCAAAATCTCTGATTTATTTTTCCCTTTAAAGGTTCTGGTTTCAGGTTACTGGAATCGGCTGAATTTATGGAAAATGAAAGCTGGTACAAAACATGTGTCAAGGTGAAAATAATGCTGACTGTCAGCAACTTCTGTCTTAAATGTTTCTGTTTGTGCTATTACTCATTCTCAATTACTAAGGGAGATGGAGTAAAGGGATATTATGGGAGGTGGAAAAGAAATTAGGCGATCCTATCATACTAATAAACAGATGTCCTTTCACTCTCCTCAAACTCTTATCAATCCCCAGGCCACAGCTAGAGCCACACAGCTGCTCACTGACTATGTTATATAAGATGAAACTAACACAGCACCGTGGCATCAGTTGTTGTGGATGTCTGGCTATAAAGTGGTTTCAGAGATTATCAAGTGACCAACGAGTCTTATGTTTGGCATAAAAATGCCAAGATTTTGTGGAGGGGTAGCATTATACTGGTATGTAGAAAAAAAGAAAAAATAATAATGCAAAGAAAGCAAAGATTGATATTTAAAGTGCATTGTCAGCTATGTGCTTCAAAGCTCTCATGTGGAGAGATAAGGAGCTTAAGATGTGTGTAATATTTGTTTGAGCCAAAAATAAAGTGAACTTTGTGTCCATAAATTGCTCCAACTTCTGTCTGAATGTATGAACGTTATCTGTTCACAGTGCCCTGGAAACAATCTCAAGGACATGCAGACAGAGCCACTTTGCCAGTATGTTGTGTTCCCTGTTCCCGCAGGCTGTTTGTGAAACAGCTCAGTCATATTTTGTCTCGCCTCTGAGGAGAAAGGCATGAGATAAAGGCATGCTGCCGATGCAGATGTCCTATCTCTTTTCATCGAAGTGACTAGTACTATATAGTCATCCACATATCCGTACATCCACAGCAGCTGTGCATTGCACTGTTACTGAACTTGATACTGATGAAGAAACTTGTAATGCTATACAGACACACACATGGGTCTGTTATACAGGGCACTATTAAATGTCTGCCTTATTAGCTTAAATTTCCTGGAATTAATAGCGGTTGACCCAAAAACACTAACTTAGCAAGAAAGTCTGTGAAGCTTTCCACTTTTGTATGTTTGTAGACTCTGTCAATGTGAGTGTGTGTGCCTGAGTATGTAATGTGCTACATATGTTTTGTGGGTCTGTGTGTTTGTGGACTGAGGACTGGGAGTGGCTATGAAAACAGTGTTACCCAGAGTACAGTTCTCCTGGATCACAGGTTACAGCCCCAGGGGGTTGAGGGATAGGCTGGGACACTGTAGGGAGCGGATAAAGCTCTCAAAGAGTCAGTTTGTGAGTCTGTGCGTTTTACAAACCCCCAAAAAGCGGGACGAGGAGACTGATGTATGTGACATCATGCTAAAACAGAACAAGCTGTTTTCAGCTCAACTTTATATTCACCACTGACAGTCTTATGTGTATGTGCAGGTACGTGAGTGAGCGTGGTGTGTCCAAACCAAACCATATGTAATTTAAATGCATACCTATGCAATGCTGTAGTTGGAAATATGTCATTTAGAATTAGTAGTAGTGTTTAGAATCTTAAGTATCCCATAAATGTCCCATTTTATTTAACTGTTGTTCAATATGAGGTCACAATGAAATTTAATAAGAATGTTCTGTTGACACTATAAGCTTAGAAAGTGCATGTGAAAGTCACCTGTTGTAAATTTTAGAATAGTAGTCCTATCCAAGTAGATCCAACTACAATATTGCAAAATGGTAGATATGCAGTCTTGTTTTCATTCACCAGGTGGTGCCAGAGTGTCTAAGAAACAGGCAAAGACATAGCACACCGCCACCCATCTGTTATTGTTTTAAAGTTAAAAGGGGAAGTTCTGAAATACTAGCGGCATGAAGAAACACAAAAAGCACCACAACAGCTATGAATGTCAATCTGTATATGCCGATTGATGCAACAAGCTGTATAATTGGAAAATAATAGGAAAACACTGACAAAAGATAGGTCATTTTTTGTCATGAGTACACTTTGCAATACAATACAGAAATGTATTTTTCCTGCACTTTTGTGGAATTTACTTAGTTCATGATTCACTCAGAAAATCCACAATATGTCCCCAAACTGACCTTTATGACTGAGCTTCCACCTGCAGTTTCACTTTTCTTTTTCTTTACCATACAAAACGTTTTGTCCTTATTTTTTTTAATAAATCCACTGTACTCTGCCTCATTGTTTCCCCTAATGTCTTCTGTTTTTTTTCCTTTTTTTTTTTTTTTTTCCCCCCTCCAAGCCTTCTAGTAGTATCACAGTTCCTCACATCTGGGATGCACCTGTCACGGTGAGAAGTCAGTTTTCCCATGAGAATCCAGTTCTTGTGAAGTTAAAAATTCTACCAAACCTACTTGGATGACTTATAATGTTCAGGGTCTAGAGCTGTGGTTTCACTTCAGTCTTAGGTTTTATTATCCCAGAAGAGAAAAATTGGTGTAGAACAGTGTGAACACATTTTATTTTTCTAAAAGGATATAAAAAGAAAAATAAACCCTTTTGCACAAAAGAATAAAACTATAACCCCCTCTATCCCATCCCTCAGCAGAATTTGTGGCTTTGATACACAAATGTAAACATTCAATATGTAAGTCTCAGAAATATATAAAGCTTTGCAATTCCAGTATGTGGTGCTTTTTTATTTTTTTTAGGTCTGTTGTCAGAAGTCCTACTGCTGCTATATAAAACATTTGTAAGATGAGATCAGTCAACGCAGGGATGTCAAGCTCATTTTACTGTAGGCCACATACAGCCTACTTTGATATTAAGAGAGCCAGACCAGTAAAACTTTCCCTTTTGTGTTTATAAAGAACTTTAACTACAAGTTTAATTTAAAAAAAGAAGGAAAAGAGGAAATAAAATTTAAACAATATGCCTCAGTTTTTTCTCCATGATAAAGAAATGCTGCTGTAGTAAACAAAAGATGCCAGTCAGCAAAACTCTAAGAAATAACATTATAAAACAGTCATTTCTATAGGAATCATTAAATTCTTTATCTACTACTTATTTACTTTGGTGTAGTATGAATGGGCATGGGGAGGTCTTTATCTGTAAGAGAAGCTGCAAAATACAGTTAACAGTCCAAGGTTTTCATCCTCCTTCGCATTTCCCTTGTTGAGCCGAATCCAGCCTTGTGATTGACACCCATGAATTAAGGACTTCTTCTTTAAGAGAGCCCAATGGCTTGCAAAGCCATGCTCCCTACTACATGACCTTTTCTGCATTTGTGACTGTAAACAGCTGGCTACTTTATGGTTGGCACCAGCTTGTGGTCTTCAAGTTGAAGTGAGAGGAGATGTGAGCAACACTGGGAACTAGGAAATTGTTAGCAAGCATAAAATAGGAATGCAAAACTGAATTTCAGGTTTATAACTATACAACCTTAGTCTGGTTATTTTTTTTTCCATGTGTATAATTGATAATTGTTGCTGTACATTTCTGCAGAATCGTCTGCATTATGCTTCCCTCTGTATGGCATTATCATTACTATCGGCTTTGTATTTTCTTCTGTGTATCAGGTAAAATGATACACAGCGGCAGTGAGTGTTTATAATGTTTTCCAGCGCATGTGCATGGGAGACTTGGCTGCTTTCTGTGTGTTAGGCTGGATCATCCTTAGAGCGGCTCAGAATCATTGTTTCCAAACCCTGTTGCCGTGGCAGCAAGAGGACTTAGGGATCTGACCAACACAAGACCACATAAATCTGCACTTAAAAGGAAGCTGCCCCATGGCTCCTCTTTCTATGTAATTGTGTGTGTGCGCGTATGTGTTCAGAAACCAGCCTTAAATACGATGTCTACACTGTGTGAGTGGTGCCAGTGAACTGATAAAGAACAGTCTGTGTTCTTTATCAGTTCAAACTTCTTTTCATCTCAAACAATTTCATGGCATATAGGCTTCAGAACATGCTGTAAATCTGACAACAATGAAAACAGAGTGGGTCGAATGGGGAGGGGCAGGTGCAACAACTTGTTTCTATTAAGTCAGGATTGGACCATTGTTCTCTGAAAGGAAAGATCCAACACAAGATGCCATATTGATGACCAAAATCTCCCATGTCCATTTTTTCTTTGTGTGTGTGTGTGTGTGTGTGTGTGTGTGTGTGTGTGTGTGTGTGTGTGTGTGTGTGCATTCACCTGTGTCCTAATTAACCTCTTAAGCCCCAAGGGGGTTTCTGAGCTTCCTGCTCGAAAATGTAATGCCCAAATTTAATTATTTCTCTGCAATTACAAACTCTGTCCTTACAATCTTGGTATCAAAATAAAGCTAACACTTGTGAAATTTCATCAGAGGTGTAAATATTGAAGCAGATATTACTGTGTCAAAGTTACTGAGACCGGAACACAGAAAAAGTAAGTAGATTTTATCCTCGCCTAATTTTTTTTTTAATTTTTAGCATATAACCCTTTTAAAAATATGCCTCAGTTCACATTTCATTCCAGAAATTCAGTAACCAACATATAAACATCATCTGTGCAAAGATTTATGTTCCTAAAGTGAAACAGTGAAAAATTACAGCACTGTCAATACATGAATATCCAGACGTTGTACAAAAATGTCCAATTTTGGCACACAATTGGACACCATGCCAGTTGAATTTTTTAGGTATTAAAGAGCAGAACTTGATTACTTTTATTAACAGGCCTAAAAATGCTTTTTTAAAAAAAATATATTTTTGAAGAATTAACCACACATTTACATGGGAATGGCCCTTTTCTGCCATGCGCATGGAGTGTTTAATAGGTCTCTGGCCCTTTAAACTCTGAGGGGCTGTAACTTTGGTTTCTTTTGGTCAATTTGCATGATTGACACCTCTTTTTAATCGTTTGAGCCAATAGAATCACAGTAACGATGCCTCATTCACGTTACTTCAACCAATCAGGCGTTGCAATGCCAAAACCCACGTGGGCCCAAATTTACTGCATGTGGCGTCTGTCCAGTCACGTGTCTGTAGGTGGGTCTAAAATGGAGGTTGTTGACAGAAAACGGCTCTGATGCAGCTAGGTAGGCGTGGTAACTACTGATAATCACGTGGCTACCGGCTACCGGTGAAAATAACGGAGGAAATCGGGATGGTAAGCCAATTTCTGTCTTAGCGCATTTGCGCCGCTGTGTGTTTTTGTGGTCTTCTTTTGCGGCGCATTCAGTGAATTTTGGTCAGAGCGGGGTGAAACTTGGTGTTTGGAATTGGTGATAGCTCTGGAAGATAACCAGCCTATCTTTAGCCGGTTACATGAAGTTTGGAGAATTTCTGGTTGGGTTTTGTTTGTTTAGCGGTCTTCTGCGCATTTACGTAACTGCTCGTTTAATCATGGCTTGTTTTCGGTGTGTTTGGTGGTTGTAGAAATGGTTTATACGACATTTTAGCTGATATTCAGAGGTTTCTGTGGATACCACACATGTCTGGACTTATATTTCTCACCCCGTGTTGTAACCGATTAATCCTTGTGTGGTGTTCGTATTTTTGTTACTCAGCCAGTGTTCATGGGTCTGGTGGACCCGCTAGAGTTTTGGCTTTCCAATTAACACGATCAAACAATTTTATGTTAAATTACTCAACAGATGTTTACTTTATCCCAATCACGAGCCATGTGAACAGCAAACATGGTTAATTTTTTCCCTTTACCTTTGTTCATCACATTTATGAATTAATGTGCTTCTCGTTTTTTTTTTGTTTTTTTTTAAATAAAATGTTATAAGAAAAAAATAAAATCAGTTATAATCAAGTGTAAATATCTTTATACCATATTTTGCAGGTGTTGATGGTATATACTGCCTAAAGGGGCAGCGGCCTCTAAATGGCATGGGTCTCACAGACCCGAACACCATACAAGGGTTTTGCCCCCGGTACCAGGGCGTGGGGCTTAAGTGGTTAAAAAAAAAAAAAAAAAAAAAAAAAGCAATACTCTGTGATCACAATGGAAAAGGTGGAAGTTACACATTGATTGAAAATTTGCTCTCTGCCTTCTCTATTGTCTAACTGCCAATCAGTCTGCATTTAATAATAAACATCAGAGTGTGTGTCTCTGGGTGAATTGGAGGTCATTAAGCAGCTTCTCCTCCTCAATGTTCAATAGTAAACATTAAAGAATGTGCTCTAACAATTCAAGACACAAAGACATGACACATGTTCAAAGTTCAGCGTTCTGTGCCATTTTCCCATTTTCCCACCACCCTCAGTGCTGGAAAACTGGAACTGGGACAGGGTTGAACTCACTGAACAAATTGGATAAACATGCTTACATCATCATGACTATCTCAGCAGTTTCAAACTGTATCTTGTCCTTCAGGATGACTGATGTCGTTTATGAACAATTTTTGCCCGACAGCATACATAAAGCATAGAGCTGGATTTCTGCTCTCTTGTTGACCATATGCTTAAAATGTGACACGCTGAATGAATCTTCACAATCCTCAAGATGTTAGTAGACGATGATGTGGAAAGGCCTATGGTTCAAAGGGGGAAACGGGAAGTGTGTTACACTGATGCCAAACTAATTTAATATTGTAGTTCCATAAAACCGGGATGCTCACAAGGGACAGATTAAAAAAACCTTGTAAAAAGACTGAAAAATACAGATGGGAACAAAGGCCATGGTATTTTTTTTTCTCTCACAGAAAAACAGTTATTTAGTACGTAGTTTTTCAAACAATGTATAAAAGACCAAATCAGTCTTTTCATTTTAAGTGGTTTCATATTTTGCAATATTGACCAATTTTGTAGCCTAAACATAGTAAGGTATATGGGTTGAAATGCTGTCTGCAAAGAGGGACAGCTGCACATGACGCCTTAAATATCAGTTCATTATCCTTGGCAACTTAAATAAGTTTATTTTGGATTTTTTTCTAATCCACACAGGGATAAAAGTGTATATACAGCCTTAAATATATACATACTTTGGTCAAATGTCCCTTAGCAAGTTGCACCTCGACCAGACACTTTTGGCAGCAATCAACAAGCTTCTGGCATAATCCTGTCTGGATATTTGACCATTTGTCTTGCCACACTTGGTAGATTTTATTTAAATGGGTTGGTTTCCTGTCATGGAGCCAGTTTTAAGTGTAAGCAACAGATTTTCAATTTTAGGTCGAGGGTTTGGGAAGGCAATTCTAGAAGCATAATGTTAGCCTGCTTCATTCATTCCATACCACATGATTTGAGAATCGGAGGCAGACATCGTCCAGTCAATATTCCAACTATTTTGTTCAATACCACCGTCAACTGGCTGCAACTTTACTCCTCAAAACATACGTCTTATAAATGTGACCAACAAATTCTACTTTGTCTTTTTTTTACCACAAGGCATTTGGTTTGTCCACATGGGCCACAAATGACTGCAACAAATAGTACCAATCATTGGTGTTGATATTGCTTTTAATATAATTTGCATCACACAACATTTTGCACAGAGATTCACTCTTACATTTCCTTCTGAAATAGAAAATGGGAAAGATAGGCAATGCAGCTAGAAAGACAAAGAAACTGGATGAATTATAACAGCTCTTTCATGAGCTTGATCCTCTCATGGCTGCAGTTAATTTTTTTTATCTTCTGTTTTGGAGGCATTTTCTCCTACTGTTCTAATGTTGGATCATCAAAGTGCTCACTGAATTTTACTGGGAGATGAGGCGTGAGAGAAGACCATATCCCAAACAATGTGAGGGATTTAGTATGACCAAGATAAAATGGGTAGGGCGTGGAAAGAGAGTGCTGAGACGTGAGAGTGGGAGTCTGAAGGATGAGAGAATGTCAAGGGGCTTGACTTGGGGTGTGTGAGAAACCTAATTGAGTTAACAGACATCAGACATAGAAGAAGTAGAAACGCACAACTCACTTTCTGTTAGAAGACTGCTCTACTTTTGAAAGATGATACTTAGTATACTCTCCAAAATGTAAATAAAGAAAGAATCTGATGACTTGCAAATCTCACAAGTCCATAATAGTAAAATGTAAAATTCAAAACCTCATTTTGAATTTGATAGCAGAGACATGTCTAAGAAAAAAGTTGGGCAAGGGCAACAAAAGGCTAAAAAAGTAAATGGTACTAAAAAGAAACAGCTGGAAGAACATTTTGCAGCTAATTAGGTTAACTGGCAAAAGGTCAGTAACATGATCGTTTATAGAAAGAACATCTTAGACAGGCAGGAATTTCCGAGTAATGTTCTGCAACGTGAATTAATGAGTATGAATATCTCTTCATCTGCAGTACATAATATGATCACAATAATTTGAGAATCTGGAGAAACGCAAATGTGCAAATGACAAGGTCAAAAATTAAGACTGTATGTCAGTGAGCTTCAGGCCCTCAAGACACATTAAAAAAACTAATTCTTCCATAAAAATCCCTGCATGGACTCAGGAAATCAGAATAGTGAGTACAGTGTATCATGCCATCCACAAATGCAGTTTAAAGCTCTATCATTCAAAGAATAAGCCTTATGTGAACATGATTCAGAAACACTGCATTCTTCTCTGAGCCAAAGAGCATTTAAAAGGGCAAAGTGGAAAAATCTTCTGTGATGAAAAAAATTGATATTTGAATTTTATTTTGGAAAAGCTACATCGCTGAGACTAAAGAGGAGACGGTTTAGATCAAAAGGTTTCATCTTTGATCGTAGGGGGAAACATTAGTGGTTATGGAATTGGTAGCTTGTGCATCTTCAATGGCACCATCAATGCTCAAAGGTACTATACACAGGTTTAAGAGCAGCATATGTCTCATCCAGATGATATTTTTCAGGGAAGGCTTTGCATATTTCAGCATGATTATGTTAAGGTTTGATGCTGAACCACGCGTACAACAGCATACCTTCGTAGTATAAGAGTCTGGATACTTAACTGGCCTGTCTGCAGTGCAGAACTTTGATCAACTGAAAACATTTGGGATAAGAGAAATATAATATATAACAAAGATCATCCAGGACTGTTGAATGGCATGATGTTCGTTTTCCAAAGTCCAACAACTTTTCTCCTCAGTTCATAGATGATTACAGACTGTTGTAAAAGGAGAGGGAATGCTACAAAGTTTATAGATGGCCCTTTTTTGTGGTGTGTTTCTACCATCAAAACTTTTTTTTTTTTTTTTTTTTACATCAGAATGGTATTATTATCTACATTTAAACATTTGATGTATGTTTTTTGTGCTATATTATGAATAAATGATGGGTTAATGAGATTTGAAAATTATTGCATTCTGTTGCTTTTTTCATTTTACCGTGCATCCCAGCTTTTTTGGAATTGGGGTTGTATTTTTCACTAGGTGTAGCAATTAAATGCTAAATGATAGAATTTTGAGCAGGGATACATACTTTTTCTTTGCATTGCCAGGCACAGAGTCAAAAGTATCAACACTTTAACAGAAAAGCAGAAGATACATTCGACTGATTAGATTTTTAAGTTTAAACGGACATGTAGAAGAACTATAAAAACTGTGGACAAAACAAAGCAATTTGGCTGTAGACCATCACTAATATATAAAAAATGTTTTTGTTTGAAGAACACTGCACTGCACCAGGATTTGGAGCCCTGCTCACAGCATCCATTTCAGGGATTTTATTTGTGGATCAGAGCTATCGCTGTGTGTGTATGTTAGTGGAACAGCGTGTACGTGCATGCGCATGTGTGCTTATCTCAACATGCTCACTATGAACATACTGTAACAATCCAAAACATGTTTTCCACTACTGTGTACAGGACACACAATAAAGACAGGGACAGAAAGCACACACGTTTGCACACACTCCCACACACACACACTATGGATGTCGGTTAGATCATAAAGTAATAGTTCTGCTTACTTTGGCCCCCATGCCTTTTTCTCTCTCAATTCCTTCACTTGGTCCATCTTCTCTCTTTACCCAATGTCTTGGTGCATGATCAAAGACAGACCTCCTTCCTAAGAACACTAATTTTCTCACACCATTTTGTCACCAAACATTTGCAGTCAATTAGTCATAGAACACTCAATCCTTTATTTTCAGTAGGTTTTGTAATGTACCGTCTAGCTCTACAGCTTCAATCAGCAGACAGAGTGATGACTCCCTGGAGAGTAAAAATTGTCTTCAAATGATCATTTTTGTACTTTGTCCATCTTTTTTCTAAGTAGTTAGCCTTGAGCTTAGACCTATGTCGGACTCACTCTATGAAACCAAAACCTTTTGGCTAGTCAAATCCTCACCATCTGTTCTGCAATCCCTTCAAAATTTCCAACCTTGCCATGTTTCACTATCCCTGGTGATGTGATGAAAGTAGTGTACCACACTTACACAATAACTAAGTATGTCCTTTCTGCAGTGCAGGCCTGTGAGGAAATATAAAGATGATTTAGTCCCTCACATTGCTGGTGCAGCTATAATTTTTAATCCAAGCGGCTGACACACAACACACAAAATTCAGACTTCAAAGTTAAAGCATAAAATGTATCACTGGATTTTGTTCACACTGACACTTAGTCTGTGTTCCAGTGTGTCCACAAGGCCTTGCATATACACTAAATGCATATATGCATTAAAATGTTCTAATCAATATAACCTATTTAAGCTTATACTTTGGAGTCATTTTGTCCATTTAATTAGTTTCAGCTTAAATGCTCTTAGCCACCTTGATTCAATCAAAGGATTAAAAACCTGCTGCCCTGAGCAGGCAGTATGCAGGAAAGTGAATCCATTGCAGATGTATATAGCTTAGTTTTAACATAGAACAAAATCCCACCTACTCAGTGGTCATTCATCAAGTACATGCTATCCACTGCTCTGAATGTGTGAGCAGCAACATGAAACAGGGCCTTAATTTCTTGCAAAAACACCATAAAAACTGGTCAAATGTTATGTTTTATTGAGTTTTCCTTTTGACAGTGGCATAAAAAAGTGAAAATATATAATTACAAAAAGATATTTGGATAAAGACATTCACGGGAATTTGGAGGAACATTAAAATACTAAAATAAGTTGAGCCCCATTAATCTAATTTAGTGTAATATTTTAAGGTGCTAAAGGTCATAAGCCTCTCCTGGTGCAGTCAGGGTGAATAGCAGAGCAGGAGATGGAAATCTAGCCCTGCTTTTCTTAAATTATTATTTTCTTATGATTTGAGCTGTCCTATTATTAGCATGTCATTCATGTGTGAACCACTTTAAATTCCACTGAACTGCACAAACAGTGCTATGCAGGAAATATTTCGTCCAGTTTTCCCATTGTGAGGCTTAGCACAGGAATCTGAAAAGTCACATTTTTAGTCTCATAACTAGTGAAATAAATATAAAAAACGCTATATTTGTATAATGTAAAAACTATGAAAGAGGATATATACTTTTATAAACCAAAGAAAAAAAATCAAGTTAAAAGCAGTGTTTTTCAACAAAAAGCAGCTCAGATTCTTACTTATGTGCTAGCAGATTGTCTTGCTTGGATGTGCACTTTGTCTATGAGAGAGAGCATATGAGTTTGTATAACCAGCACCTCTCCACAGTCCAGTATGTGCAGCTGCAGAAATGTCTTTCCTTCTTAGTCAGATAAATACTACACTTCATACCCGAGTTTAAATAAACCAACCACTGTCTAATCAGACCAAGCAATCATAGCGCTGAAGGAGACAGGTATGTGCTAACTCAGCAGTGAATCTAAGAAGACATGTAAAAGCGTATTCTCCAATAATTACTGTATATAATTTTCATATGGTTAATACACTCACTGCAGAAGAAAAAATAAAGAAAAAAGCAAGACACTCATGCGCACATGCACCTGCTTTAACTTGTGTTTGTGTTCTCTGCATGTTCCCTAAATGCAACTGTGCTTTGCTAGCTCTAAACCCAATGACAATACTAAAATAAAGGACTACAGCTCCTACTTCCTCTATCACGCAGTAAATGGTTTTTAGTTTGGCTAATAAGCTTTCTTTAGGGCAACTTCTGGTGAAATGTGCTGAAAGTTGAAACAGCTTTATTCGCAGCCAAGGTCTTACAAGAGAAGGAATAGCGAAGCGAGCAATTTGAACTTAATACAGTAAACGATGCCATGATCCTGATAAGCAATCATGAGATCAAGGCCTTTGCTGCAGTTTAATAAAGCTCCTTTTGTCTGAAGCATGTGTGTGAGGAATCTAGCACTCAGTAGCTGTGATAGCATCTAAACTTGGCAGTGTCTTTCTTGGTGTCATTGCCATGCAAGTGTAGTTTAATGATTTTTATCCATTTATATATTAGTCTAAGTGTGTATTTTGCTTCAGGAGACAGCATATAAATAATTCATCCCCCCCCTTTGGCATGTGGGTGTATGTGCATATCAAGTGTGTGTGGTTATGTTGGCAGGATGTGTGCTGTGCTAGTCTGGGCTCAGTGGTTTTACGATGTATATCAGGCAACTGCTTGGTCTAGCATCTAAAAGATCAAAAATAAAAGCTGTTATTCTAGAAAAATGGCAACTGTGAGATACTATTTCACAATCGGACACCCACATAACTGTGTGTTGTACATACAAGCACACACCACCGGTCGCTTCTGTTTCTAACCCCTTTTCCTGGCATTCCTAAGCCTGTGTTGACCTTTAAACTGGGAGGTCAGATAACATCTCATGAGATGTACTCTACCGGTTGAATTGTTGACTTAGCAACAGTAATTGGTTTGAATTGAACTTCATGGAGGCATTTCAGGGAAAGGTATTCACCACAGATATTTCTGGCTTTGAGGCTTGGGGGGATTTTACTTCCCCATATTTTGGATTTATTCACTGCCTCAGGCTTTCTAAAGGAGGAATAAACATACCTTATATTCATGAAAATTTAGAATTAGTATATGAAGTGTGTGATAAGTCCCATGACCTAAGTCCTGCTGTTTGCTTTTAGAGATAAATTCAAATCAGTGGAGAACCCTTTTTTTCCTCCTTTATTTCTGTGGGGAAATAAACACATACTGTGAATTTTATCCAGAAAAAGCAATATTTTGCACACAGGGCAAAGAGAGAGACACTCATACGTGGACACATTCAACCTGGGCTGCAAGTCATGTCTCAATCGATGTAAGCTGATCCTCGTCATCTGGTTCTGGTTTAGATAGACCCCATTTCAAGACTGATTTGATCTAAGTTCACCCTCTGGTGTTTCTGTTCTTCCAAGTGACTCATTCAGTCATTGCTTTTCTAGCTGTACATCACACACATGCACACACACAAGCACCCGTGCACACATTGCTTGCACCGGTAGTGAGAGAAAAAGATATTTCCTGCACAGTCTTCTCACTTGACCCTGTGTTCCAATATGTTAATCATTTCCTGCTGTATAATCCAATGAAACGGTTGAATCCACTGACTTATTAGATTAGTCAAACTGGTGTCTACATTGGAGAAGCAGCAGCATAACTGGATCTGGACTCACTTAAGTATGATTTTATTACAAAGATTTTTTTTTATGATTCATAAAACGTAAAGCATTCATTCTGCTGGCGTAAAACATTCTGAAGTAGTGTTTTCAAATCTCTCCAAAGTGGTGGTATTGAACAATTTAACAAAATATCCAGTGACATGAGTTGTTTCTATTACAACATGAATAATATAAGATAACGGTAATGGTCCCAGTGAAAAAGTGTCTAGAAAAAAAAACCCTAGTCATAGCAAATGAATGCATAAAAGGATTTTTTATAGCAATAATGAGACTAAAACTAGACAAAAAAGGTTGGGGGTTTATAAGGAATGTAACCAAAAAGACAATCAATCAAAATACTGAAAAACAAGAAAATACTGATAGTACAAAATTCAAAGCAAAATGCTATGGGGGGGAGTAAAGAGTCTAACATCAGCAAAGTAATGGAAACCTTCATATCCAAGTTCAGATGCTTCTCATTTAACTTTTGACCCCCAAAGCGCCTTCCTTTATCCACAGGAGCAGCCCTAAATGTCTTCCTCCTGTTCGCTTTGTCTAAACAGTAGAGGCCTGTAGTTCTGGGGACCCCTCTCTTTAGGCTACTTGATGGACATGTGGCCATAGTTTAACATTGCATGGCACAGCTGTTGTTAAATGCAGTTATCCTTCAGGTTTCTTTAAATTGCTATACTGGAGAAGAAAATACAGACGCCTCCCATTTTCTGGGCAGTAAATGCCTGTTTTCATTTCCCTTTCCTTTTTTCTCTGACTTATGGTGTTTGACTTTAACTTCACTCCAGCTCCAGTTAAAATACTTCATGGCATCATTTATTCATGACCTGCTTGCAGCACTGGGAGGTGATTGGCTTGCTGTCATTTTGGGGGTCTGGTGGTTAAAGCTCTTTCCTAGGGCTGCATTTCTTTTCTATCTTTACTGTACTTTGAGTGCATGTCTTTTTGGAGTGATGTATCTGTGTATTTTGGTTATGAACACACAGAGTTAAAGCAAAGGAGAGAAAAAAAAATGAAGCAGACAATGGCCAAAGCTAGGACTTAAATAAAACAGAACTAGAGAAATGGGGATTGCTGTATAGCTCTTTCTCTTTGTAATCAGATCCTAACAGCTCTCTTTGTTCCCATGCTGGGGGCTATAAGTAGGCCTGAGAGACATGTGTTGAATGAGTCCATCCCTTTGTGTTATTACATGTCTGTGTGTGTTTAATCATTGAGCAGTGCTTTGAAAATGATGCTTCAAGCTTGTGACGTATTTTAAAACCTATGATAATGATAATGATATTGTAGGTCAGGGGTTAATAAAGCAAGTATGTATGTGTGTTAGGGCAGATGTGCATGTTTGCTCAAGTCTTAGACCTCTCATTAGCTCCCCATTGTGTGCTTTGAAAAACAAATATAAGCAACATGAACAGATGAAAAACACACAGCAGCGAGTAGATCAACATTTACTACTGTTATTCTTAGGAAAACAGAGGTCTTAAAATCAGGCCTTTTAAAATTAAAATGGTCATTTAAAATAGGAAGGTGACGAAAGGTCACTGACCCAACCTAAACCCCATGGCACCTGCACATTTCTGCAAACTGACTACATAGTCCCTCATAGAAGCTCTTTTATATACCGAGTTGGGAAAACTAACAATTATACACTTGCCAGCCACTTTATTATGGACACTTTTTTAGTACCAGGTTGGAGGGATGGCTATGGCAAGCAACAATAATCAGGTACGCTGTGACATTTAAAAGATGCTCAATTGGTACTAAGGGGTCCAATCTGTGCCAAGAAAATAATATTCACAATATTACAGCACCAGCAGCCTAAACCTAATATGATGTAGGATGAAGCCTTGCCTTCATATCATTTAGACAAAATTCTAACCCTACTATCTAAATGTCACAGCAGAGATTCTAACTCATAATACCAGACAATATTTTTCCAGTCTTCCATTATTCAACCTTGATGAGCCCTTGCAAACTGTAGCCTCAGTTTCTGTTCTTAGCTGACAGGAATGACACCCAGTGTGGTTTTCTGTTGCTGCAGGCCATCTGCTTCAAGGTTTGATATGCTGTCTTACGCTCTTCTGCATATACTGGTACAGGGTATACAGGGTAGCTTCCCCTTTTCTTTTAACAAAAGTCCATAAATATCTGGGAACTGAAGAGGAATCTTGTCCCCTTCTTGTATGACATAGGAGTTTAGTTGCTTAACAGTCCTTTGCTGTATTTTTCATGTCACCATGCATCAGATATTTTCATATGTTCTTTTTTATAGTCAATCATGGTACTGGCCTGTTGCCAATTAACCTAATTAGTTGCAAAATGTCCCTCCAGCTGTTTCATTTCTTTTGTTGCCCCCATAGCAACTGTCTTTTTGTTTGCTTTTGTTTTTCACATGTGCTGCTGCCATCAAATTCAAAATGAGCTAATAATTTTCATGTAATAGTAAAATGTATCTTTTCTGTTCTTTTGTGAAGCAAATGCAGATTTATGTGACTTGCAAAACATTGGACTCTGCTATTATTTATATTTTACACAGAATCCAAACTTTTTGGGGTTGTAGCTTAAAACAGTTTATGCACAGTTTCTCATATATTTAAAGTAGCTAGCGGTGCTTTGTGAAGCAAACATATTTGTAGAGATCTGCATATCCTCATGGTATGGTCACCAGGGTCATTGCATAATGCACAAACAAACTCATATTTACATTTTTTTTTCTGTTATTGCTGTGGAACTGAATAAAAGTCTTTCACATGTGTCATGGTTTGTGTCAAGAGATTTATTCTAAAGACACTTCTTCAGCTAAGAGTCTAAGGGTAGAAACACACACAGACGCTGTGGTTTTCACTTGTATACAAGGGCGGTCACAGAACGCTCACAACAGAGTGGGGGCCCTGTGATCAGCGCCCTGTTACCGCTCTGGTCTTTTTTTTATATACAAAGCAATACAACAGTGAATACGTCTATTCATAGGCAGAGGAATGTTAGTGCGTAGGGAGTGAAGATAAGAGTGGTTCAGGTGTATGTGTGTGTGTTGTGAGATTCAGAAGGACGCAGCCCCTCTTTTTGTTAGAGAGCGCAGATGAAAGTGTCCAGCTCTCCTCTTCCTGCTTGTTCAGCTATTATCGCTGTGAGAAAGAATTTATAAAACAGTCTTGTAGTGGTCAACAGTTCTAAGTCATCAAAAGGTCAACATACAGTATTCTATCATATGCAAACTTATATCATTAAAAGCTTATACTGACTACTAAGTACAATTTTCCATTGACAGTTTGCTACACTGAAAAGAATGAATTCCTCTCTGATGGCTGAAACAGCTTTTTCTATAAAGAAATAAATATGAAAAAAAGAATGAACCTTATCAAGGGCAGAAGCCCTTTACTACACTAATCAAACAGAAGGACGGAATGAAAAAAGACAAAAAATCTTAGACATTTATTTTGCTATGCCAGTTAGTCATCGAGGTCCCATGCCACCATTGTGTTGAGATTACTGAAGAGAGACGAACTCTTACTACAATAAAACTACAAAGAAGTGCACATTTATGGATTATAAGCACTTAAATCCATTGGTTATGAGTCATATAGGATTTGAGACAGAGACACACAACCTGCACTCATTGTAGAGCTTCCATACAGGATATGAAACCAACTGATATAAGCAGACTTAACAGATAAGGTGGTACTGTCCCTCTGGCTGACGACAAAAGCATTTGGTAGACCAACAAAAAACATTTACTCATGAGGTTGTTGTCAGATTTTACTATTTGGCTTTAAAGTGTTAAATGGTTTAAAAATTTTAGAGCTTTATTCTTTACAGAAAACATCTGCTCTTAGCTGGGAGCTTATTTAAGCAAGATTTGCACACTGCGGCACCAAAACTATGAGCTAACAGGGACTAAAAAGCTCTATAGCGCCTGTTGTTGACTGATAATTCTCTGTGGATTTGTCACAATGAGCAGTGCCTCTCAGAGCGCATGATTTAGTTTTATAATAAATATTACCAAACAGCTGTGCTTTAGGTTAATTGCGACAGCAGCTGTGTAGTCTAACAATATCTATTGCTTCTATTAACACTGTGGACCTTATGAATAAACATAGAATATGTGTGCAGCGTTTTAGTCTACGGCTCTCAGATGAGCTCAAGTATCTGTCTGGGATGTTTTGATGGAGGGATATATGCATTTGTGACTTTCACTTCAGGGTAAAGGTAGATATAAGATTAATCCAGTGTTTGGTCAGGGTGTCAATCAATAGACACCTAAAATAACCCCAATTTTCTTATTACCACACACATCTAATTACAATACAATGGTGTATGTGTATACGCACATGATAGATGTAGAGGACATTGTGTCATCACCCAGGGTAAACACTGAATGAGTCATGCCTTGCCTCAGGTGGATTTCATTAACGGGTGAATAGCATCTATCTTCATCTTAACAATTTCTAAAACAAGATGCAGAGACAAGGAACAAGAAGGATGAATGAAACAAGGCTTACTGATGATATCAAATACGGCAACGTGGCAACTGAAAATTGTGCAGACGCTGTAATGAAGACATTATGAAAAAAGTGATAAAGGGGAAGATCCAAGAGATAATGAAAAGCTGGCATCAGGGGTGTTTTGTCCAGATTTTCATAAAACAGAACACCCCCTCCTTCCATCTTTCATCCCCATGGTGATGTGTTTATGTGTGTGGGCAGACACTGAGGAGAGACAGGGCAAAGCTGAGGAAAACCATTAACGGAAGGAAATAAAGAGAGCGCAGAAGAGCAGACTGGTCAATTCCCCAAGGTAGGGGTGGTAAATTATTTTTTCCCCTCTCTGACAGAGCACTTATAACAATAGCAGTAGTAGATACACTGAATATCATCTACCCCATACACAAAGACATACACACCCTGGAGATAGCTTATCATCTGCATTTTTATTTAATTACAACAAGTTCTAGAGAAATGTTGGAATGCTTCACCCACCCTGATATTAAAAATGATATTCCTCTGAGCCATCTCTGTTTTTTCTCACTTGGCTGCGTTTACAAGGCTCAGCTTTACATCAGTTTACAATTTAATTACATCTTGGTCTCAGTGAGATTACATGTGACAGGACATGCTCCACATGCGAGTCATACTTACGCATATGCTTGCAACAATTGCTCTCACAGTCAATCTCCCATGGACACTCATAAGCTGGAATGTAATTGAATCATTTATTGAATCCTGAAATGTTATATTTCCTGAGCCTGCATGTAGAGCTGCTATCTGTATGTTCATTGATTGCAACCTAAGGAAACAATGATAAAGGAAGTAAGAGGACCAGCCATATTTTCTGCGTGGAAAGCAGAAAAGTAAACACCGCTGCAGAAACAGCCCGTTATACATAAACAAAAACATCTTTGCATCGATTTTCGAGATGACGGTGATTCAAATGCATTAAAGTAATTACAAGTAATAATTGCCATCTTTATTTCCATGATTAAAGTTGATTAATGAGTAATGTTTGCTTCTTACATATGTTTAGAAGCTTCTCGTGCTAAACACACGCGCACACACAATTGCCGTGGTAACCAAACACCACACAAGCATACATTAGTATAATCTCCTTGATAATAACACCCAAACCGAAATGTCAAGAACTCATCAGCGTTAGAAAATGAGGCCATGGGCTTCATGGAGATACAAGGGTTTTTTTTATCCAGCAGCACTGAGCTCATTTTAGAAACATGCAAGCACACAAGCTACCTCTGTGACAAGAGATGTGAGATATCTTCACCTGGGAGATGTACAAAGCACATTGATAGTGTGAATGAGTGTGTTTGTGTGCACCTGTGTGTGTGAGTGACACTGTGATATGTGGAAGATGAGGAGACAGGGGAAGGGAATTGAGAAGAATTTCATACAGTGAAACAATGGGATAAAATTCTCATCCATTTCAAATATTCTATAGCATTTTAGGTATGTCCTGTGTGTGCTTCTTTTGAAAGAGGACACTAGCTGAGATCCTTATATTTTCTAACTATCCATGCATCAGGACAAAAAAGATTGTCCCTTACACTTTAATGCTTGCTAGTGTGCTTGAAAATTGTGAACAGATCGGCAGTTTCCTCGAATTAAGGACGGCTGTATTGGGAGACATTTGTCACACTAAATTGCACTGTTGAAGCCAACTGAATGAAACCACAATATGCTGTTAATCATCTCTGAAATAAGTAATACGTGCACAGCCAAATAGGCATACAGCGCACAGACACCAATCGATACACATTCACAGTTATAAATCTAAACTTGGTGCACAGCACAATTAGGCTGGTTCGGGTCCAGCTACACAGAGTTGTTTGTCTATTCCTGCTGAGCTGCCGAAGCTGTTTATTAAGTGTGTGTTCTTTTCTGTGGGTGTATGTGCATTGTGAGCGCATGGCTGCTGGGTTGAAGCAGCCGGGGGAGGCCATCGATAATGACCCCATGTGTGGAACTCACACCTGTGGGAACAGCCAACCTCAAAAGCGCTGCAAAGGATCATGGCACAGGACCCGCCATGCCTCAAAGAGACTCCAGAAACCATGGCATTAACTGACAGCACTGCCAATTAGTGGTGTGAAGCCTCTGGGTTTTGCCTTTTGCAGACCAAGTCTGTGTAAAATTGCATTTGCACAGACTTAACAAGGTTTGTTTAAGTGTTGGTTTAGAGAAGGTGACCATGCAGCACAACACAATGAAAAGCAAAACATTTTTACTATCATATTCTGATCAAAAACTAAGCTGACTAATATGGGAAGTTCATTAGTTTATCTGTAATACCATCTGCATGTGGTACTACTTAGAAATACATTTTTTAAGATGCCACTGAAAGTGCCCTTAATGGGGTGTTAAATCTTTGGGCACTGTGCTTTGGAAACTTTTGCCTTCTTCAAAGAGCCAGGTAAAAAAAAAATGCCTGTATGTTAAATATAGAGCTGGAGCAAGAGAACCATTTAGCATTTACTTCTTCTACTTCTAAACTTAATTAATGTAAGTTTACAATATCATAAAGCTCAATTTTATCATATAGCTTATACCAATAACCTATTCTTGGTTTGGCCTGCTGTTTTCTGTCAAAGATCTCATGTAATGTTTATTCAACATCAGATTAGGAAGGTAGATTTTTATCATATTATCAGCTTTGTTGTGTTTCATTGTAGAATGAAAGACTAGATCTATCTCTATGTATTGAAATTTAATGAGGCAAACCTGGCTGGCTGCAGACTGAAGAGGATAGGAAAGACTCCAAAAAAAGACAGGACTGCAGTGTCCTCAAAGCTTCTTCAAAGCCAAAGTGTTCAAAAATATATAAAAACACATCTGCTTAGTCCTTCCCTTCTTTTCAGCTCACCCACTCTGTCTGTGTTGCTCCCTTCATGGTGTATCCTCTCCTGTATATCCCTTATTCCTTCTGTTTTAGCTTTCTCTTAACTCATCACATTCCGTTCCTCTAATTTTCACTTCACTTTTTCACTCTTCAAGTTTTGTTTCTCGAATCCTCCCTCTTCTTAGCTCTCCTCCATCCAAAGGGAGTAAGAGGACTACTTCTCGAGAATTTGTTGAATAATACATGCCTGTTCGAGCACAGCAGAGCTGAGGAGGCTGACATGGATGGAAGAGAGACTATTGAGCTGGATATAGAGTTTTTATAACGTGTGAATATGGAGCATTTATTATGTTGAGATATGAGCAGACAGGTTCATTACAGGGCGGAATTATAAGATTTGATAAATCTTTTAGATTCTTCCTGGCAAAAGGGAAAATGTGTAAAAGCACACATTTATTTTTAGATTTTTTTTAATGAGCGTACAGACTTTCATAAACATGTTAACAGCCGGTTCAATGTGTTGATGGTTAATTCTCACTTCAAATATGTATAAGCAAAGATATTGACTCTTATCTGACATTTGAGGAAGCAGGATGTGTTTGTGGTCTGTCCATTCCTGCAGATTCAGATCTGTCAGACATAAAGGGTCACTCCTGCCCTGTAGCCCAGTGACCCCATCAGACAGTGTTGAATTATGGGTAGTGGCACTTAGGTCTCACAGCTGTCTCACCGCTTAGGGCACAGTGATAGTGAGTCATCCCTCTCTACCTCTCTTTCTTTTTCACAAACACGCACACACACACAAACAGCAGCTGGACTGCAGAGTCGCTGACATTTAAAAGTGAAGGAAAAAGCAATGAGTGGGAGCTGGAAAAAAACAGAGCTGCAGCCATGATGGTAACAAACACATCAGAGCACCAAAGACTAGAATAGTCATAGATGTGGCCTACTTGTGTTTAAAGCGAGTCCGTGCTTTTTGGCCTGTACTTATTCTCTTTGCTACAGCATGGGTTTTTTTATGTCAATTTTCAAAACATTTACAATCATTTTAGTCATTAAATCTACTTTAGAGATTAAAAAAATCACACTGAATGAAAGCAAATGAAGCAATTACTCCTTAAAACAAAATTTAGGGTGTATTAAAACAACATTCCATTATTTACAGATAAACTCATTACACTAAAGATACTCTTGAATTTTAGTGCAGTCTGGAAATGCCTGTGGGAATAAATATGATTTCACCTGAGATATGAAGATCAGTAGTGAAGCTGAAACATCTGAGATGGCCTTTAGAGAAAGTTTGAAAGCTAGTTTGGAATGAAGAACTACTAAGAGCTGCTTCTCCACTGACCTAGCAAGGGATAAAAACACAATAGGTCTAACAGATAAGCCATATTCAATCCATTCAAACACTCAAAAACAAGATTTTAGGTTTTAGGTGGATATGATTTGCACCCAGTCTCTTAGCCTAGAGCTTAGGTGGCACGTCTCTTGCAATCTATCTGCATTTTTATCTTGAAATGAAATAGGAATAACATTAGATATTTTAAACTAAAATCTAAACATGTGAGAAAACACTTACTTTCACTTATAAGCTAAAAAGATTGATGAAGGCTGATGAAACATGATGAATGTCTAGATTAGACTTCACTGCACAGAAGCTAAAATCATACAGGAAATGTCTTCAGCTGTAATCTTGTAGTCAAGTAGGTCAAATGAATCGACATAACAAACAACAGGAGGCACTGGTGCGTATAATTCTTTGAGACGGGTTTGTTGACATGAGTGTGAGTTAATTGCCTGCACAAAATATTTTTCTATTTTAATACCTATTCTCTAAACAGATCAAATCTTTCAAGATAAATGTTTTTTTTTTTTTTCAGTTTTGGATCCTTCTTCTGTCACCCGATTTTACTTTAAATTTATGTCTTGGGGGTTTTATTTTATGTTTGAGTAGTATTTTACATCTTAGCCTAATCAGATCTGATTCTTTTTCAGTCAAACTGTTATCTACCCTTTTGTTTCGGTGATGCTCTTTTTGGGGGATTTTTGTGTTTAGTTTTGACTGACCCCCCCATCAAGCACAATACAGACTCAACTTTCATTGGATCCTGTTCACATTTATGTTATGATAGAAACTCATAAGCTATGCAAAAACAAAACATTTTTAAAAATCAAACAACTAAACTGAAATAAGGAAACTGACCTACTGTCTGAAATCTAAACAAGGCATTTTTAATACAGCAGTGCAAATAACTAATGAAAAATAAACTACAGTAATGTTTAACAGTTTCTTTTACTCTTGTCGTTTTGTTATTTGCACGTTTGGTGCAAACACCACTTTACACCACTACAGCTTTGCCTGTTATCTGTTTGCAAAATTGCTAAAAATTACAAGTTATCTGGATCTAGATCCAGGAATATTTGCAAGTATTCTTTACTGTTGGGAGATGTTGCAAGATACATTTCATGAATATGTTTATTTTATTTATTTATTTTTTTCCTTTTTATTCTTTTAAGAGCAGTTTTTCCAGCTGAGAACAATCTCCAGACTAAAATATTTCTTAAAATGATGAGATGTGTTTGCACACCTTTACATCTAGACTGCACAATTGTAATACACGGTATACTGGAGTCAGTAATCAGCACTTCTTTGTCTACAATTAGTCCAATGCGCCACAGCTAGATTACTGACTGGAACTGCAAAACAAAGAAAGATATCAAATTGCTCCAGTGTCGGCGCTGTTTGCATTACAGAATCCAGAATGAAGTGATACTGTTTGTTTTTTAAGCCTTATATAGTCTTGAACATGTATTTGTTGTATCCATAGATTCCATAAAGATTACTAAGGTCTGCTTCCCACTCAGTATTGCCCACCTACCCTTGAAGCTCATTTCAAAACAGGGTTGTGCCTTTGCTGTTATTGCACCAAGACTCTGGAATAATCTCCCAACCTTATATGAGCATCAACTGTGGCTGCCTCTAAATTCAAGATAAAGTCTACCTTTTTTGTCAAGCTCTTGGAAGTGGCTCATTTCTGGAACTGCGGTTGGAGGACAGGTTGTTGCTGTATTATTCTATGCAAACTGTGCAATTATGTGTAGCATGAAGTTTAAGGAACCCTTTTATTTTTCATTTGTTATTCATTTTTATTGTAAAGCACTTTCAGATATGAATAAAAATTACTTAATGTCTTGGCAGCAACAGAGAGTTTTGTTTGTTAGTTTTTCCTAAAAATCATCAAGTCAACGTATATGTTGGCATATCTGTAAAGAAATATCGCTGATAAACAAGTGTTAAGCTCTGTGTCAGCTTAATGGCTGCTGACATTGGTGAGTTGGAGAACAGGTTATTCACTGGCAATGTTGATGTTGCACAGGAAGTCAAATATACAGCCTTTGTCTCTCTTTCTCCTCAACATACTCAAATACACACAATGACATAAACAGGCTATCTATGGCAAACAACATAGCCATCTGTTGAATATTTGATCAGAGACCAGCAACAGGCTTAATAATTTAGCAACAGGCCTTTGCGTGACTCTCACTGCTAGTGAATGTTGGGTCCTCTTGGCACACTAGGAATCAATTCTGCCACTTGACTAGAAACTATTCAACAGCTGTCTAAATCTGATATCATTATATTTTACAGGCATGCCTGAATACCACCTGCTTTACATTGTGAAAGATGATTTGTTACTGCAGATCTGTTTGGTAGTTTCATGATATACTGGTAATTGGCATGATAAAATTATAAAGTACTAAAACCAGCATGAAAATATTAAACCTATATAAGCTCTCTTTACTAATTTTGGAACTAAAAAAAAGGTAATTCCTGTAGTCTTAAAAGCAAATATTTTCTTAGTGAGTTGAAGTTATTTCTTGCATACTAAGAGTTTTAATATTATGTACTGTAGTAGATTAAAACCCTATATCCTTTATACTTAAAAAAATGTTATAGCTAAACTATTCTTCAGTTGTTAATCTGGGATGCTC
The DNA here is from genome assembly GCF_013358895.1 of Oreochromis aureus. Classification (NCBI taxonomy): domain Eukaryota; kingdom Metazoa; phylum Chordata; class Actinopteri; order Cichliformes; family Cichlidae; genus Oreochromis; species Oreochromis aureus. The sequence continues at coordinate 11,412,604 of NC_052960.1, forward strand.
GTTTTATACCCTCGTTTTATGTTACTGGCCTGGACAGAACTTTTCTAGTCTTTGAGCACATACGTTCAGCATAAATGAACAGTAATAACGAATGTTCTCCATTTCATTCGAATAAGATACGAATGTTAATTTTAGGCATATTGTGGGCGTACTGTAGTGATAATCCTTGTGTCATGGCTGGATCAGTGTAAGTCACGGGGGGGTGGACTGCAACGGTGATGTCCGGTCAGCTTGGTGTCTTGGCCGGTCAGGAAATAAACCGGATGAATAATACACAGTGTCGACGGTCACATGTCGTGCAGCGGGCTCCTGAATGATTTAAAGCTTTTTACATCATCAGCCTCACCCTCCCTCCCGCTCTGTCTGCCGCTGATGCACCGCGCAGCCCGGAGATGCTGCTGCTGATGCTGGTGACCGACTGCAGCATCCGACATGGGTATCCTCTAATCCGGCCGTGCCACAGTGAGTGTTTTTCCTTCGCTTTTCTCCCCTCTGTTCTCCTTAGCATCGTGTTATCTTAAACTTGATCACCTTCCACCCTCCTCCTTCGTTTATCACCTATCCACCCTCCTCTTCCCCCACCCTTTTTTGTTGTCTTCCTTTGTGCAGTTTTTTCACGAGTGATGGCGCATTATAACGTGGCGGAAACCGTGCGTCTTTCCTATAGGGAGTGTGTTTATGATTTCGCGGAGTGGACGGAATGGTCGGTCAATGGTCCCGTCCTGTCACCTTAACGGTGAGCGTCTTTACCTAAGAGAGAGAAAAAAGGGGGAAGGCAGAGTTTAGGGCGGGTATCGCTTCTCCCAGCGGACTAGAGCTGCAGGAGGCTATGCTTGGAGGGTCGAGAGGAGGACAGGACAAGACAAAGTGGCGACTGGGACCCACATGAAAGAGGGTGGGTTCTTTAATTGAGAACATTTGTAGTTTTTAGTATGTATGCGGTTATTACCTATCTAGACTGTTGGCTCAGTGGGTGTGTCGGAGAAAGAGAAGATATGCCATAATTAGAGTTAGACTTGATCTTTATGATCAGGGCAGGGTAGGAAAAATAAAGCTTTATAGATTTTATCCATGAACACTGTATCGTATGCGGACATTCTAGTTTTGTTTTGGAACATCTATCTATCTATCTGTCTGTCCAGTAAAACAAACTATTATGTTACTTGATTCATGTGTGTATCTGTGAGGACAAGAGCACTAAAGCTTCAACCAGTTCAACTAGGCTAATCCCTAATGACATGGCCAGATCTCCCTCTCTCTCTTTCTCGTTCTTTCTCTCTCATTTGCCATAAGGCCTTGTCTCTTTTTTTCTGCTCTTAATTCTTTAAAAAACACACTTGTGGTGTCGTGCTGTCCATGGTGCTGAAAGCAGTCGTCTGCAGATGGCTTGCTAATATGCTGAAGCTTGATGGCCCTGTCATCGCTCAACAGGTGCCTTTTACTGCTACAGAAATAAGGGAAGTTGATTTCAGTTGTAACTCTGTCATTTAAAACGGGCGTTGTGATTGCATGCACTCTGAGGTTTTCTCTGAAATGGCATGCTCCTGACACAGAAGCAATTAATTTGCCAACATGGAATTATACAATTCAAAGGGCAGTGGGCATTGCAAAATTACTGCTTTTTAACACACATTATTTTACAGATTTTAAATGGCAGTTTGGGTTTGTGATACTGCTCTGAATTTCAGGACATATCAATAAGCAAAAAATCTTGGGATGATTATCATAGAATCAAGTAGTAAAAATGTATAAATATTAATATCTGATCAATATTAATACTTAATAATAAAGTATTAATAATAATTAATACTTTACTATTTCAAACAGAAAAATCTATGCAAGCTGGATAGGCAGTAAATGTTCAGAAGCTCCTAGCATTTAAGTCAAAAGCAGTCCATCCAAACCAGTGAATGGACATCCGAGAGCAAAATGAAAACCATGTTGATGCCGATGCTGATGATTGAGTTGCTGAAAACAACAATAAGAAGTAGAAGCAGAAGATTATATAACAGACCAATTTAGAAACTGCACTTTGTCTGTCTGCATATCCCTCACACACTCTGTCAAACAGCCTCCAGCATATCCAGGTCTCACATTGGAGGATGAAGTCACATGTAGAGACACACCATCAGAGGAGCTTGAGGGGCAGTCGTTCCTTGCTTAAGGGCACTTTAGCAGTAACAAAGGTTAAGATCGGGGCATCTGCCCCCCCCCCCTTTTTATATTTCCTTTGCACTGACTGAATGTTATCATGTTGAAGAGATGTTGTGAAATTGCAGCTGAATGAAGAGGATAAGGCACAGCTCATTTGTTGGTGACGTTTATTGAGCATTTCTGTCTTTAGCTGTCTTCACAAAATAACTCCAGACAGTGTTAGAAGAATCACAGGACACAGCAGGAGACTGTCTGCTTCAGATGTGTTCTCACTACTGGAAATAAAATGTTTAAGGTCGGGATGCACTTGCAGGAAGAACGATATAAGATGGCCACTACTTGGCTCTGATTTCACTGGACTATTGTCTTCATCGATCTCATATTGGCACAATAAACTTGAAACAGATTTGTACTAGCGAGCTGACATGTCAAGGAGTGCTTGATTACTAATACGACTGCTCTGTACATGTGCATTCTCATGCATACGTTGGGTAATGTTTAGAGAAGTCGATATCTACGGTGCACGTGTGATAATAGCTTTTATTAGATAACAATAGTGGAGATGTGGCAAAGGAGGGGCGGAAAAATGGTTCCTTCAATGCAGTAAAGTAGTTTAATAAGTGTTTAAAATATTTTGTATATAATTGTTTACTTATCTATTTATTTTGTCAGCCTTTAATGTATCTGCTTGTACTAATGCTGTTGTAATGAAAACACTTTTTAGATGCCACGTCTTTAGGGTACCATTCATAAACTCATATGGGTTTTTTCACGTGTTATGATTTCTTCGTGTTACAAAATTTAAACAATGCATACATAAACTAACAATGCACTCTTAACCTAGATGATGCAACATTTGATAAAGCTGCCATTTTCGGGTGGTGTAGCTGGGTTGAGCAGGTGACACATATGTCTTAAGGCTACTGCAGAGGCCCGTGGGTTCATATGTGTGCCGAGGCTATTTATTGCATGTCTCCCCACTGCTCTCTCCCAAGATTCTTGCCCTGCATCGACAAAGCCTAACAAATTGTCATTTTTTTCTGAAGTATCGATTAAATAAAACTAGCAAATGCTGAAATGTGTGGAAGTGCAAGTAAAAAAAGGATAACAAAATAAACAAAGAGACTTAGTAATATCAGCTTGGCAGGAATATTAATCGAAAGCTTTCTGACTCTTGCCCCAGTGAGCAACCAGAGACTAGCTGGTCGTGTCAGATCTAGTAAGGCTTTAGCAATGAAACCCCTGAATCTGAATATTGCACTCACATAAATAATATATGTTTTATTTTCAATTTCAAAACCACACTGTCTTGCTCCTGTTCAAGGCTTTAGACGCAGGCAGGAACTATGTAACTGCAGAGGTTATGAAATGCTACTGGCCTCTCATTCATTTTTATTAGCAATAATGGGCGCTGACAGAAGAGTCGTGAGTGTGTGTGTGCGTGTGATAGATACAAGACACATACGAAAAAGGGAATTGATATTTATTTTTAAAATCTTTATTTGCCTTCAGCACAAAATATTTCTGGTATATTGCAAATAACTACTTTTGAATAGAATATGAGCAGCACAGTGATGCACTGTTAAGCACACAACAATAGAGTTATGGGTTTGAATCCAGCAGCTAGCTGCGGCCTGTGTGGAGTCCCTGTGCTCTCACTTTGCTAACCTGAGTATCCAGGTACTATGACTCTCAGTCAATTGGTCAGTCAATTCTTAACTGACCATAGGTGCAGCTGTGTGTGTCTTTCTCTCTTTGCTGCAGTAGACAGATGACAGGTACAGGTACACCTGAATTGGATAAGAGGTTAAGAAAATGATTGATTGATTCTTTAGAATAGGTGATGTACTAATTTCTATACTGTAAAATATAGCTGTGACTAACCAAGAGAAACTTAGACACGTAAACATCAGCTCTTAATTTTATGAATGGCCAACTGGCCTCCATCACCCTTCCTGCTGCTCAGCACTGACGTCAGTGAGTCTGCTTGCGCATAAAGGCTAATATAATCAGAAAACATACACACACACACACACACACACACACACACACACACACACACACACACACACACACACACACACACACACACACACACACACCCACACCTCAGGTTAGGTTGCTTCAACAAGCATTAAAAAGAGATAAAAAAAAAAAGAGGAAGAGACAAATATAGAGGCAGGTAGAAAGAGAGAGAAGAAAAGACTTGAAGGCCAGTATGTTATCTGATCTCTGTTATAATTTGTGACAGTGGCTGCTTACTTAGGAGCAGATTTGCATAAAAATAGGCTTTTTCTACTTTTCTTTTCATAGGCTTCTCTTGCAATTTTGAGATTGTTCCTAAAAATGAGTATACTGAATCACAGAAAGCTAAAAGCTGCCACTTAAGCGTATGTTTCTAAGCTGGAGAAAAACACTTTGCTAAAAGGTAGATGATGAATATAAATGGCTGGATGATGCAGTTTTGTAATTTGTATAAAAAAGTCTGCACACACTGATGTATTTGTCACTTTCAGATGCAGCACCCATTTCTTCCACTCAAGGTTTGCCTTTCAAAAAACAATTGGCTGCCATTATTTAAAAAAATCAATAAAATAGTGAACCAAGGCATTTTGTTCCACTGACAAATGCAGTCAATGATCTTGCACCTCTACGAAGTAGCTTCAATCTGTGGAATTGGTTGTGTAGGAATGATTGCATGTCTCTGGGGCTCTGTCCTATTTCTACCCCAAACAGTCCTATTTCCCCTCATTTTCCCTTCATTTCAGTGTTGCCCAGGGTATATTGGAAAACAGAAACAAGAAACAGTTAACTAACCTAATATTTGCATCTTTACATCAAACAGACAATAGTAGCGCAATACAGGAATGTAAAAAAGATCTCTGAAAATAGCTCCATATTATAAAACAATATTAATACAGTGCTGTCAGAAAAGTATTCCTCAATATGATGTATTTATTTCATAAATAAATGTTCACCCCCAAAACAAATGAAAGGTCATTAGTTAAATGCTTATAAATGTATTAATTTGACTCAGTTTGTCTCGCTTTTTTACAATTTCAAGTCAGTCACTCCTCAAAAATTGCATTGGTCTGTTCAAAACTGTCAGCACAGACCATTAAGAAAAGTCAAAGAAACCAAAAAACAAAGCACAGAACATCATTCAGTCTTGTTTAACTTTGAATCTGGCATTTACTGGTGTGTTAACTTTAAAATGCAAGGTTGTTTTCGAATAACTCGAATTTTGGTCATTTACCAGAATTCAGTTTATCCATTTACTTGCTATGCGAAAAGTACCCCAAGGCTTTCCTTTGAAAGAAGTCAGAGAAACACTGCCAGAGAGAGACGGGGATGAAATACACCTGGTAGTGTGGAGTGGTTGAACAGGTGAAAGTGGAATCGAAATATAAAAGACTGTCAACTGGCAGAGGACTGTTTCGACATGGTGAGCAGTGCACACAACAGGCGCTACATTCATTTAGTGCTGAGCGGTATAAGATGACAAACAATTCTCTGCACTGTCAGAGCTGAAATGGGAATATATTAGAAAGGAAATGTGGAGATTAGAGAGGGTTGTGTTAAAGGCATGGTTTATGACAGATGTATTGTCAGTGATATAGAATTCTGACTGAGGAACTACAGTGGGACAATCCTGCCCACAGTGGGGAGAGGGATTAGCAAATTGGACATATAGTGACAATACTGTGAGGAAAAAGCATCATTTGGCTGCCACAGGCAATATTTCCTTTCCCATTGCTTCAGAGTGTTACCAGCGTTTCATGGTTTTGGAGTTATTTGTCAAAGAATTACTCAGCAGGGCCACCGGAATCAACAAGCCAATTTTAAGGCCAGGTCTTCAGTCGAAGTTTGCACATTAAGGGAGTCACAACTGGGGTAAGTCCCTGAGTGTGTCAGATGGCCCTGTTGTTTCTTTAGGGCTTTAGGCCACATTGACAGAGATGTCATTGATATGGCTGGTTAAGCACAAAGCCAGAGGGAATGACAGCACTGTTTTTATTTATCTTGCAGTGTAGAAGCAGATCCATTTTGCTTTAAGCTCCAGGCCCCGACTATGCTGCATTAGGGGAAGATAGATGAGGATGTAGCATTCCAAACTGTGAGTGGAGCAGACCAGCTGACAGGTCAGTCATGCAGAGCAATTGGTCTGTACCTTTTTGGACTAGTGCCAGGCGATTCCACACTGTAAACTTTTGATAGATAAGCATTATATGTCTTAAGTGGACTGAGAAATGGAACATTTCCTCCCTGTGTTTACTGGTTTCTTAGAAATTTAGAATATGCCTCAACAGGCTTAAGGTTAATGGTTAAAATTCGCAGTGATTCAGAGCTATCTGCAAGCCAGAATATAGTCCAGGTAGTCATTAAAAGAGTAATCCTGTGAGACAGCCAAAAAGTGTATTCCAATACTCTAAAGGAATAGAAATTACAGTAACGTGGATACTATATACATTACCTGGAAACCTCGAGACATTTAACCACTCATTGGTTTATACTGTACATTAGTTTTTTTTTGGCTTTTTTAAGAAAATCTTTGCCCAATCTACACTTGGACACAGATTTCTCGTGTTTTCCTGAATCTTAATTAAGTTTCAGCAGCATGCTGTTTATTTACACTGTGAGCCGAGCCCATTTCAAGTTCCAAGGCCACACAGTCTGTCTTAATTCTGTCTTGTGCTCCATAATTATAACATTTTATGAATGAATTAGCATATTCAAAATCACAAGATTAAAATCACAAGATAAGAAAATGGTGAATAAGAGTTTTTCTGTAGTAACAGATGAGAAAAGCATGGTAGGTGGCTCTTTTCTTAGATGTGAATTCTATCTTAAACCAGACCTCGATGGGTGAGTCGTACTTATATTAACACATAATACAACTTGCTAAAAAAAACACACCAAAAAAATTGGTTTGATCGAAATATATCAGTTTACTGTGGTTTTTCCAAGAAAAACAACAGCAAAAATAAAGTTAGCCTTTGCATAGTCCTGTTGTATACACATCAAAATATAGGTGAGCAAAATGTATATAGCTCTACATTTAGAGCTCGATACATTTTGTGCGTCCTTCTACATATGAAACACCTTGTAAAACATATCATAACAGCATGAACAAATAAGGATATGTACCTACGTGGCTCTTGTGCACTGTGATGACGCAGAAAATAATTTCCTCATTTGTTGCTTTGATAGTGTCTCAACCATTACTTTACAACACATTATTTACCCCTTGATGGATGATGACTCCCTTTCTCCAGGTAGTCTCATCCTGTGTTTAAGTAAAGAGACATTTTCATGTGTCTTCATCTGCCTGAAATAAACAGTGGGTTGGCAATTATATTATTATAAACTGAAAATTAAATTAGGAGATATCAATCCAACAAACATTGTTGGATCATGATCTCTACTGAGCTCCACTGATGAAATATCAAAGGGCTCCCAAACCATATAATTTGACCCATTTTATTTACCAATGCATAATCATATATTAGAAAGGCTCCAGTTGACCAATGGATTCACACACAGGACCTTCTCTCTGTGAGGCACATTGCTAACCACTGCACCACTGAGTTTAAGTCTCTTTAAAATAACCCTTCTTAAACCTTCAGTCAGTTTATTTTACAATATAAAACAAAGGATGTATGATATTAGCATATTCCTACTCCATGAAACTCCAGCAAATCAGAGTTCATGTATACAATAAAAAACAGCCTTTGGTCGTACAGGGATAGGTACAGTGTGACTGATGAGCCAGACAACATAATCAACCTGGCAGGTGGCAATTTCTCTTTTATGTCAGATTCATTAGGCTTGTCAGACAGGGACACTGCGGCCAGTGAGCCAAGACACTAAATCAGCCACAGAGGAAGATCAGCCATGCAGAGGAAAATGAATTTAGGACTTCCACGTTCAAACCTTCAGTTCCTGCTGATATTTATTGATCTGCTGACTGGGTCATTGTGCTTTTAGCACAATAATTTTGCTCTCGGGTACATGACCTATAGGAACTCATGAAAAATCGAGCTGGTTCATATAGACCAGAATATATTTAATAATAATGTCTGCCTAAATGGAACTAGCTGTGATTAAATGAGTGGGTATTTGCTATTAGTCATAGTGATTGATAGTAATACATTATTGTGTTCAAGACTCAATGGGGCTCTAAGAGCTGATGTGTAACACTCCACAGAGGCTAGCCTCATAACTCTTAATACTGAGAGGCACTAATATCGAGTTACGCACGTACACACATGAATTATGCATAGTAATATTTTCTCTTTTACATAAGTTGTCTGTGTGTCCGTTTGTTAAGCTAAAATAAAATATAATTTAGCATCCTTTAAGCATCCTGTTTGCTAATTGTGCTAAAACAAAAGCAATTACAAAGTGACAAACTTGATCACTTGCATTTTACATTAGTTTCTCTTTCAAAAACAGCATTCCAAATCATCAGTGACACTGACATCGAGTGTGTGATAAAACGGAAAACAAACTCACAAAAAAATTGTAATTTCCCTGACTCAGGTGCCCTACTGAAAACTCCTTCCTGTTCTGTCTGCAGGATGTGAGAATGGGGCCAGGGCAGCATGCCAGGTCTAATTTTTGTGGAGGCCAGGGCCATGCATTGCAGACTGGTTTCCACATCAGTGTTGAGTGAATTAGAAGTGCTCTCAACTTTATTAAACCACAGCAGCTCTTACTGTAAAGGCAATGAGAGCTCAATCAGGTTATTCATCCAGTTAATTCAGACACAGGCAGGGGCGGACACAGAAACAAGCTTAGTCATGGCTGATTAGACACAAGTATAGATGTTCTGACAGCTCTCTTATCTGGAGAGGAAACACACTAATGTTAAGATGCTAGAGGTGGCTGTGGTGATTATGATGACAGGGATTTAACTATTGATCTTTATACATCAGCACAAATGGGTGTTTGTTTAAGCTTGTAAAATTATAGAAGAAGAACAAAGAAGTGTCTAGTTCAAAAATCCATTACAGTGTGAAACAGTTCCTCCCATGCTGAGAGACGACAGCGATGCTTTTAGCTCTTTGTGTTGTGAACATTACACATTTGTTGATACGTACGTGTTAATTTCCAAGATTTCTTCCCCTGCAGTTCAGTGAAAGAAATAATTAGATTAACTGATGGAAAGATATTTAAATAATAGGCAAAAATATAAAATGTATTGCCTGCAACCACACTCTATTAAATAATTTAGTAGCCAGTGTCACCACTGGCATTTTAGCTTCTGCACTGTACTCAGAAGAACAGCAGTGTCTGTCTCTGTTAGAGGTGCTCGGGGCCTGTGTTGCAGATGTGTACCACCTTCTACATACACTGAGTGGGATTATTACTGCTGAGATTAGTGCTTACCTCTAAAAAAACATGTAGTTCAGATTTTCTTTTGGATGCTGTGATGATGCACTCATTACTAATGAGGGAGGTTTTGGTTTTCATTATATAGGGTGATCCAGAAATCTGTTATTTGCCTCCTGGTTACAAACTCTGATTGATTCATTCATCATGCCACCTTCTAGAAAGCAAAGTGTATTTCTTTACCATAAAAGGGTCACACAGAGAACATCAACAGGACACTTTATCACATACACCTTTAACCCGGGAACAACTATTAACAAGATGAAGTCACTTTTCCAGAGCAGATGGAACACCTGCTGCCACGGGGCTTTGTGCGGCTCTGTTTTGTTGATCTAGAGTACGACTGTTCAAATAGCTCGCGCTCAATGCAGGACAGGTGGTGGTCATCATCAATGAAAACTGGCCTAGAATATTTAAGTGAGCAGATGTTCTGAAAAGCAGAGCACTTGTATGATCTGATTAAAGATATAGACTGATGAAAGGTTGTATGTGTATGTGTGGCACTTACTCTAGTACACACGAAATGGAACGTGTTTCTTCCTGATCTGCCACTTTTATGACATTTTTGAAACTGGCTGAATGTGATTGAATTCATGTATAGATATCATTGTTTCAAATTTAAGGTATTAAGGTGTGGCTGGCTTGTCTGGACACTCATGTTCTACACACACACACACACACACACACACACACACACACACACACACACACACACACACACACACACACACACACACCGATTGACAAAGCAGAGCCAGGTGATCAAAGCTTAGTGCACTAATGAAACCAGATTTGCTGTTTTTCAGTCTGCTCATCCTCCTCATTCTTTTCTCCTAACATGTTCATCTTCTTCTGTCTTCGGTACACACACAAAAGTATTGAGCACTACTGCGCTCAATTTCAATTTTCTTATTTCTTATTGATTGCTTCTATGAGATGACTGAAATAAAATCTTGTTTCCATAAATATCAGGTTGTTTGTCCAGTGATTGTAACACATAGCTCACTTGTGCGTCACATTTTGTGACTGCGTCATTCATTTAAGTACATTTTCATATAAAACATAAATGGCACTAGAATAAAGGAGTTTTTGTTGCAGTAATCTACAATAATTGAATAAGATGTCATCATTTTATGTCTGCAGAACAATAAAAACTTTTGCTAGAATGTGTGTGCAAATACAGAATCGAAGCAGAATTTCATCTACATGCCCAGGAGTAAGAACTCCACTGATCAGATGTTCTTAAATATAAATTATTATATATGGTTATGACTGGAAATTTCTGAATTTTAATTTCAGAAGGGTTCTGCACGTCATTCATAACTACAGGGCTTCATACCAGCTCCATTAAGGAAAATCCCTTTTGTCAGAATTTAAGAGGTACCGCCCCACCCAGAGCTAACCACCATGCTCAAACTGAATCACCTTTTAAGCTTTCTATACTGCTGCACATTGTAATACACCCACTAAGTGCAGTGACAATAGCAGCCCCACTCTATCTGGTTAAACAGCTGGGTAATTGCAGTCATCATTTGAGTGGCTTATGTTATAGTTGAGGGCGCGCAGTGTGGGTCTGCTGAATGTAAGTGTGTTTGTTCAGTAACTTGAATTTGTTGTTTAAAGTAGATGAATGGTGAGTGTTAGTTCATTGCTGTTAAGCGAGACAGAGGTGGACTCGGCTACAATTGATGGCTTTAATAGCTCTCTTTTCAACAGCATCTCTAATCTGTTACTCACTCGACTTTGCTGACGCTTTTTTAAAACGTGGCAGAAAAACCTGCATTAGGGCAGCACTAGGAATTTACACATTTGCATTTGAATTATTCAGATAATTTCAACTGATACTGAAAGGATAAAAAACATTCAGCCCCTATGATTTTTATGGTTTTGCATTTAAAAACTTTAAGCTTGTTTTGAAGTAATGCATCATATAATATGGCATTTATTTATGTGAAAACACAGGCCAATAAATTAATAATAATTATGTAAAAAGCCCCCAATATGATTTTAACATAAGAGTAAAATGTCAGATTTCTGTCTGTAAATAAATGTGTTAAAGATTTCATTCTGAATTTTAATGGAGTGATCGTTAAGTATGGTGAAGATGTTGTAGTTGAAGTATGTTGCCTCTGATTCTACAGTTATTTATCAGTAAACACTACAGAAGAGGTTTTGCCAAGGTTTAATATTGCTATCTCTCCCCCTTACAAACAAAATAAAAGCTCATTAGTGACAGGGCTGTCACTAATGAGCTTTGCTACTATAGCAACATGGCTTTGGGGAGAGGACTTCTAATTAGCGGTTTCCTCATTCAGGTACACCTCATTTGTGGACAAACTTGTAATACATTTCCCCTTTTGAACTGATATGTCTTGGCATGCATACTCCAAAATAAGCATTGTGTCAGATGAATAATAGTAGGCAATGGGCTGTGAAATGCTTTAAAAATAAATTATCCCTCTTGTGTCTTTCAGATTACTTTCTCTCTCACTATGTGGGGAAAAACTGACGTGGCATTCTACTGAGCCTGAAAACAGAGGCGTGGACATCAAGACAAAATCAGATTCTCTTCATTTATTTGGATTAGGAATAATTCCTCTTCCAAAGTGCTCTGCACATCTTCTTGAAGAACTCAGCCAGAACTTAAGGAAAAACACTGGTCAAACAGTATCTTCCACTACTCCCCATTGGCTTTCAATATGAGTGGTCTGGTAGGGAAGCTGGATCCTCGCAGGATACAGTGGGGGTCGACATGGAACACCTTTGCATCCCGTGTCCTCAGGACCAAGCCTGTGGAGTCCATGTTAGATTCAGCCATATCGGGTACAAGCTCACATGGAACCAGACTGGCCCGGGTTTTGTCTACGGTGGACCTAGTATCGCTGGGTGTGGGCAGCTGCGTCGGGACGGGGATGTATGTGGTCTCTGGACTGGTTGCCAAGGAGATGGCTGGCCCTGGGGTCATTGTGTCCTTTATTATTGCTGCTGTTGCCTCCATTCTGTCAGGTGAGACTAGAGCTATGCATGCTCATGTATGCAAGGCTTCTCTAATCACATAAACACCAAGGGGACAGTAGCCGCAGTATAAAGGTTGCTGTCCTTCTTATTACCATTAAACTGGTAAGATTTATTTGAAAAGCCTTGTAATACCTATGCAATTATTACAAGGGCAATGACATTATAGGGGCACAGCTATAATAGGTTCAAGAGATAGTAAATTATACTTTAATGCTCATATCAATAGTTTCAATTTAGCCTTTCACTCTGGTGATAATGCAGTCAAATCACTGATATGTGTCTGAATTTATGTGTGACTATATTGTACTCCCCTTGCTGTCTCCCCCACAGGAGTATGCTACGCAGAGTTTGGTGTCCGTGTGCCTAAGACCACAGGTTCAGCCTACACATACAGCTATGTGACAGTGGGGGAGTGTGTGGCTTTTTTCATCGGTTGGAACTTAATTCTGGAATATCTGATTGGCACAGCAGCGGGGGCGTCAGCTCTCAGCAGCATGGCGGACTCACTGGCCAATCACACTATCAGCAACTTTATGATTTCACACATTGGAACACTCAACGGCTTAGGTAAGTAGCACAAAGATGCAGTGCTATGACAGCTTTGATAAATGTTCTCTCTGGTTCTAATTTTCTCAGGATTGGAATTCATTCAAGTATTGTGAAAAGTACTGCAGGTTTACAGTGAATGCTTTTTTTTTTCCAGTGTTATAGTTACAATATTTCGGGGAACTGAAGCCAAAGTGCTTCTTAGAAATCACCTGTGAGATAATTTTCTTGAAGGCACATTTTTTAAGGCATTAAAAACCAGGGTAATTCATTTAGAATCAACATCTTATCAGCAATCGGCTACAGTTAGTTATTTTGGTTCAGCTGTCAAGCATGTTTGCTTTAATGGTAAAAACATGCATTGACCCAAGTGACTTTTGGAGAGACGTTATCTTTTTTCCCCCTCCCCACTCTCCTTAAGAAGGTCAGACAGAGCTCTGTTCCTTTTGCTGTAGTTGTAGTTAAGACAAACACTTCCTCTTTGAGGTCTTGAACAGACTTTGACTCAGTGACAGCTGGGTAAATCTGTTAACTCAGAGAAGTACATTTAATAAATCCAGCCTTTGCTCTTATTCCGTATTCGCTCTCTAACACGACTTGTTCCTAAGAGTCATGATTTACTTTATCAGTGTGGAATAGAAGCGCAGCACCATTTCTATCATACAAAGGATCTCCCATTGCCTTGATAATCACAACACATCTTTCAAATTTTAATAAAAACACCAATATAAAAATGCTTACATTATCTCAGAAACCATTCAAACCATACCAATTTATTTTTCCCAGGAACAACCAAAGAATTTTATGCAGCTTATCTTGGAAGTCATACTGTTATGAAATCATCTTGAATTCTATATAACACAGTTTTCCATAACCTTACCATGAGGAGGATGCCTGCTTATCTTGTGCAGTACTCCAGCTGATGTGTGTGCCAGCTCTGTTTCTATCTGGCTGACACTGCCTCATCAGTTGCTTCCTGTTGGCCTTTGAAAAAGTGGTGGTAGTGGTCACATGACAAGTGTCACGGCCAGCTGTTCCAAATGATCAAGGAAAGCTGATGTTTCCTTTTCCTGTTGGAGAGAAATGATTGTTTCTCCACACCCAAGGGGAAAAATTGTGAAATCTAACTAAAATATATCTCATTCATTTCCAAATACACACAGGCTGGGTTCTTGTGGAACATGTGCATCTAAAAATTTGTTGCCGTAATGGTCAACTGGGTGGGGTGTAGTGTATCTAATTTAGGAATGCAGTACTTCACTATGACAACTTATCATACAAAAATAGTTCGGTTGATGTGCCAAATCTAAAGGTGTTTCCAACTTTCTGTTGCCAAGAAATTAAACAGAGTTGGAAAGTTCAATTTTTTATTAAACCATGGCTTTGGGTGTTTTATTGGACCAGACCTGTGAATTGCACATGTTACCACTAGAAGACCCTTGGAGAATTATCTACACACTCTATGAGAGTGGTTGAAACTCTTGGAAACAACAAATTAGTCTGGGAATATTTATTCAGATGGTTGTGGTCAGATGTTTACATAGAGTGATCATGGACATGATTACATGGTGTGGAAATTTTGAGCATTTAATAATTACTTTGAACAGTTTCTGTCTATGTGGGTTCTCAGTAATCCAGGTAATGGATGAGTTCTTCAGTTCAAAACTGGAGAAGCCTCTTGGATGAGAGGTGAAACATCATTAAAAAAAACAAAAACAAATGTAAGTCACCTTCCTTTTAGCTCTTTAAACTTTGAACTGTTCTTTTTCTAGGTAAAAATAATTGTATGCCAAACATCTTTCATGACAGATTCCATGATCATCACTTCAAATAATTGTACATAAGTAAAACGTATTCAGATCTGCCACCACTTTGTCAGAGTCTGAAAAAAAGGTCCAAACTGTCACCCTCAGACAAGAGAAAATTGGTTAAGGCATTCGGAGCAAACCAGGAACCACTGAGGCTTACGCCTGCCATGAACTGGAAACTGCTGGAATACCAGGGTAACGGTTACGTCGCCATGGACTAAGAGGGTGATTACCTTGAAAAGACCCTTTTCCAAAGTTGACACCTTTAGGCTCAACTCAAATTTTCAGCCGCCCACATGGATAAGCTAAAGTTCTTATAGAGAAAGGTTTGATGGTCAGACGAGACAAAGATTGAACTATTTGGCCACAATGACAAGAGTTATGTTTGGAGGAGTAAAGATGAGGCTTTCAAACCTATGAACATGCTCTGTATCTCTGCCACTATTGTATTGGTACAATGGACTAAATGGATGGAATGATATAGAAGGAAGAGGCTTCTTTATGCTTCTCCTCAAAATCCATCAACTTCACCTCAGATCAATAGCTAGATGACACAAACGGGTGTTCCAACAGATAGATTAAAACTGGTTTTGGAATGGATAAGGCTGGCTAATGTTAAGCTTCTGGAATGACCTTCCCAAAGCCCCAGTCTCAACCCTTTTGAAAATTTGTGTGCTATGCTTAAAAGCCGGGCCGGTGCCAGGAAACCAAATCAGCCAAGAAGAGTAGTTAAATATCCAGCCAGAATTATGTCAGAAGCTTGTGAATGGGTACTAAAAGCGTCGGGTTGAGGTGAAGCTTGGTACATTTGAAGTTGTATGTTTGACCCTGTGTGGATTAGAGAAAATCCAAAATGAATTCAAAATGTTGCACCCGGTTCTTGATTTTAGATGTATGTTGTACAGTTATTCCACCCTGGAAAAAGAAAAATTCAGAGAAATTATTAAAAGACCAAATTTGCATTGACATTTATCCCATTAATGATTGTACTTTATGTGTACTTCTGATAAAAACTATATTTAGTTAAACTGATTTGACAGAGCTTTAGAACTAGCACTAATAACGTCAGGATTTTCTACTTTTCTTTTAAATTTTGGGTTAATCAGACAAAATAAGAAATTGAAAATCATTTCTCTGAGAAACCTGCTTAACTGTGAGAGGACTTGTTCTGACAATTTAGTATTTTCTTGAAAAAATAACAAAGCAATTACTCAAACTGATAGTAACAGTTTTATGCCAAACACAGAGGAAAATGGATATATTCATCTTCAGCACCACAGTGACTGGGTGATAGCACTTTTATGTCTTTCTGTGTATTCAAGCATGTGTGTTTCCTCTCCAGGTAAAGGAGAACAGTCCTACCCAGACCTACTGGCGCTGCTGATAGCACTGCTGGTGACAGTGATAGTGGCTTTGGGTGTGAAGAACTCTGTTGGTTTCAACAACGCATTGAACGTCATCAACCTTATAGTGTGGGTGTTCATGATGATCGCTGGCCTGTTCTTTGTAAATGGGGAGAACTGGGACGAGGGGAGATTTCTGCCTTTCGGCTGGTCAGGGGTATGCATCCGAATGTATATATAAACACACACAATAACAAACAAACAAACAAACAAACAGAAAGCCCCCTACTATCAGCAGGGTATCTGTGCTGTTTGGTTGTTTTCTTTAGGACATCCATCAGCTCTCTTTCCTCTGTGTTGCAGGTGATGCAGGGTGCAGCCACCTGCTTCTATGCCTTTATTGGATTTGACATCATTGCTACAACAGGAGAAGAGGCCAAGAGTCCCAACACCTCCATCCCCTATGCTATCACCGCCTCACTCATCACCTGCCTCACTGCCTACGTCTCTGTGAGTTAGCTTTATAACTTATTGCATAAACAAACATGACCACTCTATTCTTTATATATCTATTGTTAAGTAATCAACAAATCTATTGTTATTCACACTAATAGTTTTGTGTATAACAAAGTAGAGCGTCATTCATGTTATGGTGCTTTCCCTTGATATTTTTTGTAAAATGACTTAATTTAATTATAAACCTAAAGAATATTGATCTCTTATCATGTGCTGAAATTCAGCTTTAGCTTCAGCTGACTGCTCTCCCCCAAATGTTGACAACTTTCCAATACACGGAATGAATAAATATGAAGATGCTGTATTTCAAATTTGTGGGTGTGTACCTAATCTCTGATCTCCACCTATACAGCCCGCACAGCTTTCCTGATTACCTAATGTGTGCTGGATGGTTGTTGCTATGGGTGCTGTGCAACAGCAGCCTATCAGATATGAGACATTTTTCAGCATTTTGTGGGGCAGAGATTGCATCAACTTCAAAAACTCGAGTGCTTCTTTTTGAAATCCTTGTCTCTCTCTTTCACAGTCACATCTATTCCTCCACATCATCCCTCTCCTATGCACCAGCCTCTCTCTAATCTCCACCTTTCTTTGATCTCACTCACTGTAGGCTGCTTGGAATAACTTTTCTGCTGCTGTGAGGATCCCGTGGTTGCTGCTGTTCAATCTTCAGAAATCAGCTTAAACACATTACCTGTCACATCTTTTTTTTCTGTGTGTGTGTGTGTGCGTGACATTGGTTTTTGCAGTACATTTAAATCAAAGAGTTTGCAAGGCAAACTTATGCTTGTTTGTCAGTTTCTGAGCTTTTCATTCACTGTTAGTGCTGACATATCTATCCTTGTACGACCTTGCAATACTGTGCTCTTCAGTTTAGGTCGGGGCAATGAGCAGCAGGGGAGAGAATTGTGCTGATTATTGTTTCTGGGAAATCCTTTGCTCTGGAGATGGGTAATATGAATTTGCCAACTAAACTTAGCTGACTATGAGGGGACAGTGAAAAATAAATTTTGGGATCAGATTTGTGCTCTAAGCAAATATGTTGTTGTAGATTCGTTTCAGATTACTTTATCCCCCTTGAGACTGGTTCACACACAGTGTCAGCTAGTCTTTTCATACAGTAAATAATGGATGTTAACTTCCTTTCTGTAAGGGGTTAGTGCCTTTTATTATTATTACTCCCCTTCTGTAATCCGTTGATGCAAATCTATCTGATTAGCAGCACAGCATTTGTGACAGATGGCTCTGCATGATATCACACATCAGATACAGGGACACACATATTGAGCGAGGCACGAGTAATGACCACTTTGCATGTGATGGAGCATGCTGTGTGCTGAACATATTAGCTAAGCAAAACGAAGCTCTGAGGATGTAGCTCAACACTTTTTAGTATCTAGGGTCTAAATGTTGATGTGACTATTGGCTCCACAGAGTTATTCTGAGAAAAGCCTCCGCAATAAGTCGAATTAGTCTCTTTTCTGCAGCATCATCCCGTTCTTTTTGAGGTTTTTTTCTTTGTTTGTTCTTTTTGTCGCCATGTGGGTGTCTGTTTAATACACTATAATTCTGGCAGCAAAAATATAATATTTCTGCTTGTTAACACTGGTATTAAAGTTTCTCTATACTTTAATAGATTCATGATGAGATTTTGATTTCATGGTGAGAACTGCAGTAAAAAGTTCTTAGTAATAATCAACACTATGTTTGTTTTTTTTATTCCAGGTTTCTGTCATTCTGACACTGATGGTACCATACGATGAAATTGACGAAGATGCACCACTGATGGAGATGTTTGCCATTCATGGTTGTATGTTCGCAAAGTACATAGTGGCGGTAGGCTCTATAGCTGGACTGACTGTGTCCCTCCTGGGTTCGCTGTTCCCCATGCCCAGGGTCATCTATGCCATGGCAGGAGATGGCCTGCTCTTTAAGTTAGTTCGCACAGTGCTTGCAGTTTTATTTATATATCAGTCTTAATGATGTTTACTTATGAGTCTCAGCCCACTCATCTCTTTTTTACAGGTTCCTGGCCCATGTGTCTTCCTACACAGAGACCCCTGTTGTAGCCTGTGTGGTTTCAGGGTTTCTGGCTTCCTTGCTGTCCCTCCTGGTCAGCCTTAGAGACCTCATAGAGATGATGTCCATAGGAACGCTTTTGGCCTATACCCTGGTGAGTGTTGGATAATAATAATGGAAACATGTACATCATGAAGCTTACTCTCAATATTATTTAGATCAATTTTCTTTAAAGAAGTTTTTCCTTCCCACATTGGGGGCCATCTGATTGTCTTTACTTTACAATATAAAGTGCCTTGAGGCAACTGTTGATATTTGGTGCTATATAAATAAAATTGAATAGAACTGAATTGAATTGAATGCATTTAATATATCTGGATAAAGCCCTTGAGATGTATTTAAGGATGTCTAAACAAACATACTAGCAACAACTGCTAAGCAGAACAATACAAAGCCACAATCTCACTGTATTACACTGCCTTACAGAGATCGATTCGCAGTGTTTTGTAACCAGGGGGCATCCATAATCCAGCCACAATTGTTTTATAAGAACTAAGTGAAGATGCGTTGCTCAGCTTCCATCTCAAGTCTAAGAAATTTATAGCATGAAAACAGAAAGATTTGGTATTCTTCTCCTAAATAGCTGTACATTCAGATTTGACAAGAAAGCACTGCTCTTTGAAGGAGCTATGAAATACTGCACACAATAACAGATACATTGCTAGGATAAATAATCTCTCCAGTCCATGATTTCCTATGATAACAGGATAGCTGTATGTGTTCATAGACAACAAATCTTAACAGAGTCACCAGTATGTAAAAGACATGTGGGCATCAGGCTCTAAAGATTACCTTCTACCCATGGCTGCACAATACTAGTCAGATGGTAAGCAGTTAACTAAGATAATAATGAGTCACTGATTTATGAACCAGTCAGAACAAAAACAAAACTCTTAATTTTGGTTAATACATTTGAAATAAAATAAAATACATTTTTGTAAAAACTTATTATTGAGCTGTTTGTTTTGAAATAAAACATCCACACAATTCTTGTGGAATGGGAATGGCACTATTAAAAATGGTTTTGTGATGGAGCTCCTGTTTATAAATGACATGTGTTTTGCAGGTGAGTCTCTGTGTGCTTCTCTTACGCTACCAACCTGAGGGAGACATCCATGGTTTCGTGAACTTTCTCTCTGAGGAGCAGAATAAAAAGAGGAAGGAAGGCGTTCTGGCTGAGTGTGAGAAAGACGCCTGCTCACCAACCAGCGAGGCCGATGAGTATGGCGGTCCGCCCACTAACACCTGCGGAGCCAAAAACCTGCCTTCGCTGGGTGACAATGAGATGCTGATTGGCAAACCAGATAAAAATGCATACACGGCCAGTCACCCTAACTATGGTACAGTGGATATGACTACTGGTATTGAAGCAGAAGAGTCAGAAGGTGGGCTGTCCCGGCGGTTAAAGAAGCTGATTGGACCACGCTACTATACTTTGAGGATCCGATTGGGCCTACCGGGAAAGATGGATAGACCAACTCCAGCCACGGGGAAAACTGTCACTGTGTGTGTTCTGCTGCTCTTCATCTTCATTTTTGCTTTCTGCTCCTTCATAATTTTTGGTGAGAACAAGTTAACAAACTCACACTCAAATCTGTATGATTCAAGCATAGGTTAGGCAACAAAAATGAATGCGTTGAACTGAATTGAATGAATTATTTCTTCCTTTCCTTTCAGGAGCTAGCACTATTGGGGAGGGTCGTTGGTGGGCCTTGCTGCTATTGATCTTCTTCATCATTATCATTGCCCTACTGGTCATCATCATCCTCCAGCAGCCAGAGAATCCTAAGCGACTTCCCTACATGGCACCCTGTGTGCCCTTCGTACCTGCTTCAGCCATGCTGGTTAATATCTACCTCATGCTCAAACTGTCTGCAATCACCTGGATACGATTTTCAATCTGGTGCCTCGTGGGTAAGTAAATGATGTTTTATGTGTTTGCTTTTAAATTAACTTTAAAACATTCAGAAAGAGAACAGATAATGCTTTTATTTAGTCAGTCACACCTGTCAGTCATGTTGAAGGACAAGCAGGAAAGTAATGAGACTTTTTTTTTTGTTTTGTCATGTTTAATCACTGTGCAGGTTGGTTGCTGAATTATTTCCATGTTATATGTATGGAAATAGTTCAATATAATTATATAGAATATAATGTATATATGTTTGGCAATGGTTTATATGAACACTGGCTGCTTCCATCTCAATGTAGCAGTGAAACAAAAACCCAACCAAAATATTGCACTGTAATCAATGACTCATGACAGCTGATACTTAGTGTAACAACTGAGTAATTAAAAATAACTATTTTTTAATTGAATTTTGTGACCAATACAGAATAGACTGTGTGTGACTTACTTGTTTGTTTTATTGTGGAAAACCTGGGGCATCTAACTTTCCTTTTCTTTCCTGCCTCAGTTGTATCTATCTGAGCACTTATTTTTGACCTGCCTTTATAGCTGCAAGAGCAAAAGGGAAGGTTTACGAGAAGGTAGTGAGACCTGCTTTGATATGTGGTTTGTAGACAGTGGCACTGACAAAACATCAGGAGCCTAAGTTAAAGTGGCAGGGATGAAGATGCTAAGATTTTCACTGGGAGTGACCAGGATGGACAAGATTAACAGTGAGTCCATCAGAGGGACCGCTAGCAAGGCTGAAATAGCTTGGGCATGTACACAGTACATGGTGGGTATACTGGACAAAGGATTTTGAAGATGAAGCTACCAGGCAAGAGGAAAAGAGAAAGACCAAAGACAAGATTCATGTATGTAGTGAAGGAGGGCATGCAGTTGATTGTTGTTACAGAAAAGGATGCTAGGGACAGGGTGAGAAGGAGGCAAATGATCTGCTGTGGCAACCCCTAAAGGGAACAGCTGAAAGGAAAAGAAGGAGAGTCCAACAGAGCTTTTAGGTTGATGGAGATTTTCCTTTTTTTTCTGTATTTTTATTTAAGCAACTAAAATCATGCCCCAAGGTCTAATAAACACGATCCACTGGATTATGTATGTGTGAAGAATATTAACATGTTCTGTTCTTGTAGGTGTGCTCATATACTTTGGCTATGGCATGTGGAATAGTACTCTGGAAATCACAGCCAGAGAGAATGAAGTGCATGCTTCCACCTACCAGCGCTACGATCAAGGTGTTGACGAAGGCTTCTGCGGCTTCGAAGATGATTTCTACCCACCTACCACTGACACCTGGGGTGCACCAGACGGGGGATCAGGGCTAACCTCGCCCCCTGTGGCAAAACCTGAAAATGATGGGATGCCATCGAAAAGTGGAGGCAGAACCATTGCCAATCATGGCCTCGCGGAGGAGGATCCAATGGATTTCTAAGGGACTGACTCTGTGTTACCCTGAATGTACTGCCTTGTCTGCTGCCTGGGGGATGGGAGGGGAAGAATATGTGAGTGCACGAATGACTGTGTGTGTGTGTGTGTGTGTGTGTGTACATGCCAGCATGTGTGTTTTTTTGTGTGTCCAGCTCTTGGGCTAGATTGTTTGTTGGCAGTGGAACTGCTTTTCTATCACTTTATTCCACCGTGCCTGGCTCCCCCGCTTCCACAGAAATTTAGATGTCAAGGTCATGAGTGTCTTGACTCATTTGCTTGTTATTACTTACTGGAATCCACATGACACACAAAGAAAGGCCAGACAGAAAAAGTGCAGATGTAGCAAGAGATAAAATATAATGTGGCTCTCTGAACTCTGAACCAAATGAGAGTGTCTGTTAAGCAATTTTTTTTAACTGTTTATTTCTCAGAATTACGAGATACAATAGAGGAGAAGGCAACGAGATGGGGCAGATGAATCAGCATGTCCCATCCTGTTTTAACAGACAGGCAGGAAGGTTAGATGACAGCATGGCAAGCCCAAATGACTTCCTGTGGACAGCTCTGGTTTTCTCCGTTCATTCCAACAGAAAGAAAAAGCGCAGCACGTACCCTCAAAATAATAATAAAAAAAAACGTTAACCCTCAGCGTTATTTCTCGCTTTAAATGTTTCCCTGACCCCAAACATCTAGCCCAAGTGATTCTGAGGTGAATTTGGGAAAGGGTGTTGATGTTTTCTGTCACAAATATTACTTGGACTTTGCTTGCAATAGTGCCTTCATCTACTGTATGTGTACGTGAGTTTCTGATTATGTCGGTTTTCTACTTTAATTTTGCCTGCGCGTGCGTTTGAGGGTGTACTGCATGTACACTCAAAATCCACCTTTACATGGGTTATTATATTTGTGTTTGTATAAAGTGTGTTCTTCAGATTGTTTTACTCTGTATGTATAGGTATTTTTTCCCACTCTTCCCCAGCATGAAGCTCAGCGTGAATTCACTTGCAACAAATCAACTCATCAGTATATCGGAAAAGAGGAGAGAGTAGTCGATATAAAAGCAAGAGAGAATGAGCTGAATCCTAACTGGTAACCACTATGGTTACTCTGAAGAAAGTCATATTTTCTCCTGTTTTTTTTGCATGATCAGTATATAATTTTATTTAAAATTCATTCAGAATGTTTTTTGGCTTATTATCATTTGTTCTTTTTGCTTTCTTTTTTACCAAATGAAATGAAATCTAATCCTTCCTCTTCCTCCTTTCCTTTGCTTTTCTTTCTTCCATTCCTTCTTCTTCTTTGCATTTTATAAGGTTCCACAATTCCTTTCTTCTTCCAAACCAACTCTATCTTCCTCTCTCTGCCACCTCACCCTCGTCTTGATATCCATCGGGCCATGTCATCCACTTTAAGCCACAAGTGATAGAGCCAGGATTGGTTTTCAGTCAGGATTTGTAACAGCAATCTGTTCATGGCCTGTCGATCTATTAGCTCCTGTTTCACTTAAGGGTGTCCGCTATCGCTTTTCTGATTTGTCACTGGAGCATTTACTACACTCCCTGTGGTCCTGCTCCCACCTAGACTCAAGCTGGTATGAGTGAACCTCACTGTTTGGCCCTACGTTGTTTTTAAAACATGTAGCTTGTGCTGAAGTCCCACTCTTCACATGGTACCTACAATCACTGGTGCACTCTGAAGAGCTTGTGAAAATCAGCTGGATCAGATAATGAGCCGGTGTGGTTTAATATGTAGGACGAGTAAGCTACAGCCAAGGCTAGGGGTTGGATTTCATAATTAGTATATTGCAAGGCATGTTTAAGAGTAAAACACTTTTAAACAAGCGAATACAAAGTGCTTTACATTGAAGGCATTGTGCAATTTATCCATTCATGGCACTATAACTGATTTTGGCATCAACCAAATAGCACACCGCTTTGTTGGTCTATAAGGGTGGGGGGTGCTTCTTCTATATAGCTGCTGCTGCTGTCTGCCCTGATTGTCCTTCTTGTACCTTTTGCCCCTGTTGCTGCATCAGTCCCTTCCAGGGAAGCCTTATTTGTCTAATGCACTAAATCTAAGGATGCCACGCTATACCCCCACCCCACCTCTGCCCCCCTCACAACCATCCACATTCAAAAAAAAAAGCAAAACAAAAATAAAACAAACCAAAAATTAAAAAAGTAATAAAAAAATTATTGTATAAACAGGCCCTTTGGTGATGTCCAGTGAAGAGATTATACCAACTCCATATACGCAGGGATTTATGTTCACATTGAATGATTCTGCAGGTAGCCAGTGCACGGAGCAGTATGCTGTGCAGGCAAGTGGAAGTTTAGGGAGTTTGAATTTAGTTGCGGTTGAGCGTGAAGCCTGTGTAGTCTGCCAAGGTCATGACTTTAGTATCTTTTATGGAAATGTGACTGGGTTATTGACTTGAGGGGGGGGGGGGATCATATTTTATGACCACAATATTACATTAAACCACACTGTAAGTTCCAGCCATGGATGTTAGAAGAACTGATATTTTATAGCAGTTTTTTATGGTTGGCAAAGGAAAAAATAATAGAAAGTTTTGCAGAATTGTCCAATATAAACATTATGCTAGGTGATACAGTTGGAAAAGCATTTGCACATTAAATCTCGCACACATCTAAACATATTTTCATTTTGTACTTTTGAGCCAAAATACCCACTCAGATCACTTCCTAACTCAGCCAAAAGAATCCAACAGCTTTGCATTCATAGCTCAGCCAAAACAAAAAAGCAAATTCAGGCGATGCCATTCCTCTCACACTGGACTGTACAGTCGACTTTCTATATTATCTGATCTGCGTGTGTGTATTAAGACGAATGCATGTGCTGTATGTGTGTGCGATGTGCGTTTGTGGTCTACGCCTGCGCCTCAGTGTGATCGTCTGGTGAATGTGTAGCATGCTGTCATGCACGAGGCCCAGACTATACATGTTGTACTTGCATGCGGTGACTGATCGCAATGACCTGTAATGGAACACTAAACCAAACCAAATGCAGGCTTAATTCTTATACCTGGGAACGTTGGCCTCTCTGCTCTGGAAGGACTAATGTTTAACAATTTCATAGGTTAAATAAAACCACTATCCTACAGGATGATTTTGTGCATTTGTTGCACTTTGCTGCATTTTTCTATTCTGATGGGAACCCAGAATTTTACTTTATAACTCAATACTATGTTAAATGAAAGAGCTAAAGGAATATTATATACGATATTCAGTTCAAATCGCACATTATTGTCCTCAGTAATCTCCTTGCCCAGGTATGAGAACCAGGACTCCATTTGAAAAAGAAGGAGTACATGTAGCAAACACATTGATGTGGGTTGCTCTTCTCACATCCTTCCTCAAGCACTTACAATATGCCTACTTCCTCTTTGTCCATCTTCTCAACCACAACCTCTGCAAGCCAAAGTCCACAATGTTTGTTTACTTTTCACGTACAGATATCTGTAGTTTCTTCAGAGTGAAGACCTGAGAAAAAAACAGCTAAATTTTTTTTCTTCTCTTCTAATAAGCTACTTTATCACAAGCAGACAGATTTTTCTTTTATTAAAAGTGACTTTGGTCATTGGTATAAAGGATAATTTCTGAATTTGTGCTAGTATTTCGTTAATATTTAAAGTATTAGTGTAGACTCCGATGCATCTGTTCTGCAACGACACGATGCAGTGAAAAGTACAACACTATAGGAGGAGTGAACTAAAAGAAAGGTATTTTTCTACAGCTGTTTCCCATTCACGGACCCTCCTCGGGAAGGTGTACACAGCAGAGTTGGGTGGCGTTATCAGTCTTCACTTTCTGTGGTTTTGTTTAATCACAAGGAGGCCTGGGAGAAACTGCTAAAATATATTTTTAACAGCCGTAGTCTCTCTAGAATGAAAAGGCTCATTTATAAACGTTAATCTTTTCCTTTGAAGGTTTTTCAAATGGTTGCTCAAGACGTCAATACGACTATAGATGGTTTAGGAGTAAGAATACTAATGACTAATAAGAGAAAACACGCAGAAACTATTTTAATACGATTCTATAAATGGTAAACTACACACAAAATCAAAGATTGCCTCTGTTGCTTTTAAAGTCAGTTACTGTTTGTTTATTTAGTCTTGGAGAAGGCGTGCCATGTTCTTCCTGTGCTCTGTGTTCACTGTGGCCAAGCGTCCAGTCAGTGTGTGTTGGACTTGTTGAGATTGGCTTCTCTTGCAACAGCAGATTTTATTCCTTTTCACTTCTGTATATTTTGGCACAAAGCTGTATAATGTAATTGTTTTAAATTTTTGTTTTTTAAAGGTTTCTTCCATATGTGTGGTTAATTTGCTCCTGGGTGCACTGTTTTTGCTGAGTTGTTGATATTGCTTCCATGCAACAATGAAAGTTAGTTATTGCAATTACAAAACAGTGGCTCGCTCCTTTATTCGCACATTTATTCACACATTAGATGAATGCACATGCATACACAGATGTTTTCCGTGTCTTTTTCCTCTAAAACTAAAAATCTAAAATAAATATATTTTTAAAATAAAACTTAAATACATACAAATTCTTATGTCTGTGCAAAAATATGTAGTTAAAGATTTTGGCTGCAATGCAGGAAGCAAGCTATTTTATGTTATGTGCTATTTTTAACCGTTGCCAGAAGCGAGATACACGTTTACTTCTATTGACCATTTTAAAAAGGCAATCGGATTTATTTCTCAAAATATAAAACTGTTGTTTTAGCATTTTGTCATCACTATAAGATGTCTCACTGTTGCTGTATCTACAGCTGGACCCCTACAATGGGGGACCCAGACCATACTGTTTATATTGTATGTTTCCACAGTATGATCGGCTTCATTTGTTTGTAGCTGAACAGAAAAGATAAAACATGCTAATTGCAAACTAGTCTGTGTATTCAAAGCGCTGGAAAGAAACCCTGCATGTGTGGGTCTTGCACATGTGTTTCCAGCACTGACTGAAATGGCAGCTCAGGTGCATTTATAAATTTATGACCCCCTTGAACTCCTCTTTTGATCTGTTTTAATTTTAGTTAGCTCTCAGTTAATTTATTCTCAGTTATCATTGAATACATCTCAGAATAAATCGTAGGCACTTGCACCTGCAGGCGGAGCTTTCATGTCTGTGTCAAAACAGCCTCTGACCCCTGTATGACCTCTGTTCCTTATATACAGGTCACTCCTATGCTATTTTACTATTTCACTGTTTTGAGATTCTCCCATGAACCCTCAGAAACCATGTACCTGTCTCTGCAGGAACCTGGGCAAACACAGACAGTCGTCATGACAATGTCAAGGTTCCCCTTAAA
The DNA here is from genome assembly GCF_013358895.1 of Oreochromis aureus. Classification (NCBI taxonomy): domain Eukaryota; kingdom Metazoa; phylum Chordata; class Actinopteri; order Cichliformes; family Cichlidae; genus Oreochromis; species Oreochromis aureus. Next base: position 11,440,128 of record NC_052960.1, read on the forward strand.
CATTGTCACCGTTGCCCAGTAAAACATTCAGACAGACATGGCATGTAATTTCAAAATTTAGGTTAAAAGAATGACATTTATGGTACGTTTACTGCTGTCAGGTGTTGAAATGGGTCAAATTTGACTCGAACAGCATATAAGGGGTAAATGTACCTAAAATCTGGTATTATTTATAGTCTCTTACAGTATGAAAATACAGTGAGGGACATTCTGCATCAGTGATGAAGAAACTGTGAGAAATCCATTACATAACAGGCAGAAATAACAATGAAACACCCACATCAGCAGTGTAGATTCAGTAAACTGCAACACCACTGCGTTGTGGTTAACGGAATTCACTTTATCAAACATTACTATGATTTTCTTCACAGCTGAAGTAAAGTTAATGGATGTTTACATAGTGGATTTGAATTGGATTCGGGACTGAAATGGAAATAGGCAAGCTAGGTTGAATAATGGCGCAAACACAAGATGAGAAAATTAAATACTTTGTCAGAAAATAAAGATTGGTGTATGAGAATGTCCAAGGAGAGATTTAATAAAAAAACAAAAAAACAAAACACAATTAGTTTCTTCTTTGCTATAATCTGCTAACTGTGACTCCCATGATGTACCTACATTGTAAGCATCATTAGGAACTGGTAAGTACTTTTAGCTACTGAAAATGATATAACATGGTAAATGGGAGCCATAATACCTTCAAACGTCTTAGTCAGTTTTGTCCCTGATGGACAGCAGCTAACTGGTAGCAATATTTATGTATAGGATATCATAACACTACAAGTCTTTTTCAGCAATACAGGACAGCTTGTATGCTTGCTATCCTCCCACTGGCCTCCTGTTGACTGGATGGCTTCATGCCTAGAACAGCATCACATATCAGGGAATACACACACCGACATGATCACACACCTGCACTCACAGGCGTGCCAGGAAATTCACATGCAGAGCGACAATGATATGCAGAAATACAGTAACACAGTGGAAATCTGTACGCACACTATAGATGATTGTGTGTGTGCTAGGAGATAAGCTCAGGGCAAAGAGATAGCACATTTTGTTTTCAAAGTGTCATGTCATATCTGTGGTATGACTAAGTGACCTTGATATGGGCAGAGGGGTGCACACGAAGGAAACAATTATCTTTCTTAGTTGCATATTATTTGTGTGGTTGAAACAGGCTTTCATTTACTGATTTAACTCAAGGTCACTGAGTCACATTTTATCGCAGCACATTATGTTTTCTCATTGTCTTCAGCTCAGATTTGTAAAAAATACAGACACATGCACAAACACGCCAATTATAGTTTGTCTTTGTAACTAATGTGCAACAAAAATCAACACAGCTTGTTACAATGCAGTATATCTCACACATCCACACCACATGCTTTCTCCAGTTTCTTTCCCCCCATAAATAGAAAAAAAGAAGATAAAAAATACCCTTCCAGCATTATTCATTTCACTACTTTGGCTTTATTGCTGAAAATAAACCAACACATCAGTAAAAACAATAAATAGTCATTGCCGACACTGCTTATGTACAGAGTTGCTTGAAAGTATCAGGCTCCATCTGTGTTATATTCTTTCACGAGAAGTTAATCGACACAATGCTGCTTTTTTGCACACACAAGTTAAACATACTTTTAGTTGCAGATATTTTTTAAGAGCTAATACATGAGAAAGTTTAACTGGTATTTTGTGGGAAAATTTACAACACCTGAAGTTACATTTTGCCAGAAAGTCATTCTTCAAACATTAAACTGGAGCAAAAGAAGGGACTAAGAAATATTGCTATCAGATGACATAGTTCAAAGTTGTATTCTACAGTAAGGTTTTTCAGTGCAAAAAGTGAGACTTTAATGCAGTCTGTAACACTGGTAAAGCTCTCCTGTAAAATTTATGACCTCATAGTTCTACCATCATTCAGTGGGGACTAGAACAGAAAGCAGTGGTATATCATTTTAATCAAGTCTATCACTCAAGAGGCTAGCGAGTTGTATAACACTGTCAAAGAAAATCAATGTGCATAAACAATGAACATGCTTTTAATTCCAAGAACAATACTGTCATACCCTGTGAAAATCAAAGCAATAGGTCATGATATTATTCAGTTTAAAAAACACATTAATTAACAAAGGCACTCAAAGGATTTCATCTTTAGGTACACAATAGAAAAAAAATAGAATACAGAATAGAATACAATGTCTGAATGACACAAGGCCTCATCTGACTATGACCTCAGGTGACTGCGCATCAGTTGCTCAGAGATTCTACAATTATGCAACATTTGGGAACGTTTGCACCGCACCCAAGATGAGGAGGCTGGAAGACACAAAAACAGTCCACTGGTGGGAAAACGACTCCACCAAAACAGTCTTTTTATGTTTGGATTTTTTTGTATGCATATGTGCAAAAATGTGAAATTTCCATTTCATGAATGGGTGTGAGAATGTGTTGCCTTCTCTTCTAGGACATGTAAAGATTACTGTAATAAACGGGGCTATATTAACCCTCGCGGATAGGTCTTTATGTACAAACCACTGCTATCAACAATCCACATGGGCTTAATCTCCAATCTTAGACGTGGGCGCTTTTGGCATGATTGGTGGAGGACGCAGCTGGTAGGTTGCTGCCTCCCTGTTTGGAGTAATAAAAATGGTTGTTCTCCTGGTAGGAGTGAGATGTGGAGGAATCGGATGAGCAGGTGACGATGGATCCACCGAGCAGGCTGAAAATAGTGCCCACCCACCCAGAATAGAGGGAGAAGCCAAATGACATGAGGCCATGCTCACGGTGGGCCCCAATGGGAAACCAGATAGTAGACACCAAACCGCAGATTGCTGAGGAGAAACAGACAGACAAAATGTTCAGTTTGAAACAGAAAATTAATTAAAAAAACCATATGATTAGATTTTATGAGAACCGAATCTTGAATTTAAACTCATCCCAAAAGGCCTGTGTAAAACAAACAATGTCTAAATTTAAAAAATGACATTTAAATAGTGCACTTAAATCCATCCTATATCCAGTATCATTACATACAAGAACAAATTCTAAATGAATTATAGTTTTGCAGACAACAGAGTACAGATACTGTATAGTTACAATAAGGCAACATGCCCACTGAATTTTAATTATGCTATCCGATAAGTATTTAAAAACACGCATACCCATATATGTTCCTGATAGCTAAAGAAAACTTTTTACTAGTTTCATTAAATCTGAGCTTCATGGTGAAAAAAAATCTGTCATGAGAAAAATGGGCGGTAGAAATATGAAATGATTTGGTCACAGGGGTTGAAATTTCATTTCAGGGACACAGGCGCTGGAAATGCTAAAGCACCAGTGAAATATTTATAAGCACAGAGTTCATGTTGTTCAGGACAAAGACAGGGTGTGGACGAGTAGGTGGAGGAGAGGAATGTGATGGAACCTTGGGGGTGGGTTCAATGGAACAGGAACATATAGGAGTGCATGTGTACCCCCAGGGAGGAAGACAGTCAAATTCAACATCCTGTGCTCGCCACAGCTTGTAAGCATCTGGTGCACGTATAAAAGTGGTCAGAATCAGGAAGGTTCAAAGAGATGTTGACGTGTATATGAACTAATCTCTTACCAGCTATGATTATAAGCACGCCTCCCAGGATGGCACGCTTGTTCTTGGAGCTCTGGGGTTCATTCCCAAGGCTGATGCAGGGCATGGACATGAGGAGCATAACCACTGCTGGGAAACCGAGGATTGAACCTGTGATCATCAGGGCACGAGTAGTCTGGATGTAGGCTATAGAAGCAGAAAAGGAAAGTTATGTGAGGAATGTACACGGCATAAAAAATAATGCAGTCTTTTTTTTGACGAGTCAACTCATGAATCAATAGATGAAAAAAATGAAATTATAAAGAACTTGTAGTTAGATAACGGGAAATAAAATAATTAGTGTCAAAAATATGGTGTAACAAACCGCATGAGCTCGAGTGAATAGAATAACTCGGCGTGTATAAACAAACACTGTTCAGACAACGTAGACGGAGCAGTGTATACCTGGCAGATCCAGGATCTGTGTAAGGGAGACGCAATGGTAGAGCCCTGTAGAGATGACACAATGCGCCCATGGTCCCCTGGCCTCCAGCTCATCCATCTTCTTACAGGTGTTTAAACCGTATTTACAAATATTCACCCAGTCAGTGGTGGATGTGGCGATCACTATACCTAGCCACCCGAGGAAGCTGAGGAGAAACCCGCCCAGTTGGAGACAAGAGTTTGCCATGATGAAAACTGCGAGTAAAGACCACTTGTCCCGAGTTCAGAAACCGTAAGAATCCCTAAAACTAAAGCTGAGTAAAATGACAAAACAGAAATTTAAGTGATAAAGCGTTAAATCAGTTCCACCACACAAGATAATCCGGAGCTAAATGTCCACGTCCAATTTAATAATTCCATCAAATGAGCTCTGTTGCGTACTTCAAAAGAATGGTTTAATATTACGATACCTTTTATAGGGGGAAGTTCAGTAAAGAAAAAAAACTAGCCTAAAACTTTCAGCCAATCAGAAAATCACGTTTGCTATCTTCAAAAAACAAGATGTGCACTCCCCTTTACCGGATCAAGTGATGCAGACTGTGTAGGTGGCTGAGATTGAAGCACCGAGTGTTTAACAAGAGGCCTGCTGCCATCTACTGGTCATACTGCATTCTCTTCAAATGGAGTGGCAGAAAGGTGCATCGTCTCCAACCAAACAATCCCTTATCAAAAAAGTTGTGCACCCTTTCGTCCGTCCTCTTTTCTGTTTGTGACCGTCGTGTTGCGACTCCTGTTGTTTCCCTTTACCAAAACTAGCTTGGTTAAATTATTATTTATTAAATGTTGATGTTTGGGGGGGCTTAATGTTTTTGTTTTGGAATTTTGTGGCGTAAATTTTACCATTACTATTTTTCGTTATAATTTTTCTTTTGGTAAATCTTTTTCTATCAGCATCTTAATTTATTGGGCAAACAGACACAAGTAATGATTAAGACCGCTACACAATCAACACTGTGAAATAACCTTGAATGTCTATCTGGGACAGCAGCAGGGGCGGATCTAAAAGGGTGGCATCCCCAAGTGCCACCCCAGTTTTGCATATGACAGTGTTGTTTATTAAAATAAGATAGCATTAACAGTTTGAGCGTAGTTACAGTCAACAGTGAATATAAATGCTAAAACTGAATATATTGCATAGTGTTCCCCCCCTCCACCATTAACAAATGGTTCAGCCCATAGCAGGACCGGCTGCTTATGATTGTGCCAGAGCACATTTTGAACAACACCATGGGAATTTCGGATTTTACACATTTGGTTGGATGTTACACTCTGGAAATGGAAGGAAGGTGAGTGTTATTAACTCTGTGGGGTCCACGGACATGCTGCACCTCCAAATCACATGACTGTTTTAAGCTGACATAGCAACAAGCTGCAGCCACGCTGAGTCTCTATTTCAGCCCACATTGAAAGTTCTGACTTCAAAGTTTTTAAATTTTAATTACAGGCCAGTAAATCCAGAGTTATGATAATATATATAAGCCACGCTTTTTTCTAAATACTGTCTTCACGTTTTTGTGTGTGTGTGTGTGTGTTTTCTAAGCGTTTTCTAAGGACAGCGCGAAAACAGTAAAGAAAGAAAAAAAAGCCACCTCTTTCCTATCGGTGGAAAAATGTACCATGCCAACCAATTTAAAAAAAAAAAAGTCAACACGTGGGATTTGGTTGTTTAGGAAGAGGGGAGAGTTTTGGGAGTGACGGTAATGGCAGCGAGACAGAGCAAGCGAGTGGGAGAGAGAGAGAGAGAACATTTTTAGATGTGGGAGATTTGTGACGTTTAGTGTGGAGTGTATACTTAGTGTGTTGTGTTGTCTTGTGTAGTTGTCCTGTTGTGTAGTCGTTTTGTTTTGTGTGTCAGTGAGGGCACTAATGAATGTCACAAAGGCACATTTGCAATGTAAACACTGTCACTAAGTAGAAAACCAGCGGAGTGATACACCTCCTGTTGTCAGGCCTGCAGGTTTATCCCTGTGCTGTTCTCCTCTGTCTTTTGGTGGACAAACTTTTTTTTTTACTGGCACACATCATTTGTGGGGCATCTTATTGCGAAACCTGATTGTTCTCTCATTTTAGTTTTAGTAATATTTTTAAATGGTTGTACAAAATGAAAAAAAACGGCAGGTGTATTGGCTGCATTTTTAGATAAATAGTTGTATATGTTTACAAAAGTACAATTTATATTTGCATTTCAAGTTATAAAAATTTACTCAACATGTCTGTGGGGTTTTTTTTACAGTAAAAAATACTACTAGGATTTTAAGTTCTTTGTGTGATTTCAGATCAGTAATACTAATGCAGTATGTCAGTTAAAAAAAACAACTAAATTCAGTTGAGCTGAAAATAATGATACCAAACAAGGCAAGGGTAAAAAACAAAATGAAACAATTTGAGGGTGAAATACAAACGTAAACTCAAAAGGAGTCAAAAACGGCCGGTTGTATTTCAGACCTCAGTGGGTTAATCCAACAAATCATGAAAAATTAGGTTTAAATTTTTGTTCATGACAGTGCAGATTTCTGACATTTTGTGTAATTTAAGCTGTAACAATGTGATTGTTTTCTAACAAAAAACAGTGTGAAACTTAAGTTAGACTTGTGTTTGTAAATGAACCGCCCCATGTTGTGTAGCTTTCTGGATTTTATACTTATTGGGCTACATATTTATTTATTATACAGGCTATACAGTACATAAAATCAAAACTCACATGTTTTATGTAACTAAAGTGTGTAATTATGTGGGCTACAGACAATAATTAAGTTATAGACTATATTTATATGAAAAACATGTATACTTACTGCATTTGAATCATTTTAACCATATGTAACCACCTACATATGTGTTTGGGGGGAAAAAAAAGGCTTTGATTTTGCCACCCCATTTGATTTCTTTGCCACCCTCATGCCACCCTAAGAAAATTTCTCTAGATCCGCTCCTGGACAGCAGTCCAATTTATCAGCACTACATGTTCAGAATCACCCGAGAACAGTCAGCAATAATTTTATATGTTGTGCAGTGGTTCACACATTCACCTAACAAGCAAAGGATCGATTCTAGAAGTAGACACAAATCCATTGGGGGCTGTGTCAGTAAGGAAATCCACCTTAAAAATATGTCAAATCCAATATGTGGAGCTACCTGCTGTGCAACTCGTCTCCTTCTTCTTCGTTTTTTTGACATATAAAATGGGCATTTTATGTTTGGTGGTCTTGTTTACCACCTAAATGCAAGCTTCCTCTGCTGTCCCCTGGTGAGTGTTGCTTGCCCTTAAAGCTACTTAGTTATCTTGGGATGTAAGGTAAACTGATTAATTTTGTCATGTGACGACGCAGGGGGAGGTGGGCGGGGTCAGAACCACATAGTGTTCAGTTGAAGGAGCCTATCTATGTATCAACATACAGATATGATGGCCCACAGGAATTGGGGGCTCTACCTAACAAATGATGATGATCTCAATAAATTAAAATTGAGCAGAAATAATTGTTCAGTCATCGCAGATTAAATATTATAGCTGTTTATTTTTCTCCTGTGTTGTCTGCTCTAATTTATTGTCCACATGTATATACAGTACCTTTTCCTTTAAGCAAATTGGAGTAGATTTGTTTATTTGGCTGTTGTACCAGGGTGTGTTAGGAAGTATTTCCATTCACTTTACTCTGTTCTTTTGTTTCCTTTGTTTCTGTGCCTGCATCTTTTCTCTTTTTTTGCCTGTTTTGTTAACTCTCTGTCACCTCTCTCATATAGTGTAAAAGCCTGGGAGAAATTTACTGTGTCCTCCTGTATTTCATGAACAGGTGAAATTAGCTTCATTTTTTCATACCTGCGAGTCTTAGATGCATGCCCACTTTTGATCGACACCCACATTCAGTATGATTTTTGCCCATTACTCTGTGGTGTTACATTTAGACACAGTTTGGGACTTCTAACATCATGGTAAAGATCCCTCAATCTTGGAGCCACTAATTAATGATCCAAATCATCAACAGGGGGCGATATAGCACAGCAATGGCCCACCGTTTACATTCAGGTGTTGTATGACAAGGTGTTTCCTTCCACCCGTCCTTGCTGGATGGAGTTAGGTAAGTCCTCCATCACTCACATCACTCAGTGACGTGGCAGCAGCATAGCAATCATTCTGAGAGGAAGACTGAAACCGACTGAGACTTTTCAGATACCCCAAGGTCACTGACTGTAATGGCATCTTTAGGCTACATCCTTATTGTGTGTTTTGCCCATTGCTCTTTGCCACAGATGCACAAATCTCAGATTTTATTCATTTCAGCACACCTCATCAGATCAGGTATGATCAGAATATCTAAACAGAAAAAAGCCTCTCATCAGGTAGGCCTACGCTACTTTCAGCCTGAAAGAAAACATTTCTTGACAAGAATCCTGAAAGCAGTGTTACTTTGAATGTATCTGTCATAGCTTCCAGGCCAATGGATTTTACTTTGAGAAAATTTTGACATCAGAGATGTGGGCTCGATAGTATTACCTCACCCTGCATATCAAAATTTAACACAGGCTGCATACTTTTTGTAACTCCACCAGGTACTGTGGAAAAAAGTAAGGAAAGACTAAGACTTAAATGTATCAGCAGGACAAAAAGCTGCTGAAAAGCCAAAGTTGTAGTTGTATTCTTTTTTTGGGTAATAGCACTGTATCTTGTTAATGCAGTTTCAATATTTCTTTCAGCTGCTTCAAAGAGAAAACCTTCCACTGAAGATAATCATTTATGGCTTTCACTTGGGTCCACCAGAGCTATTGAGTTATAGTCATTCAGTGTAGCTTTGTTATATTTTAAAAGAGACTACTTTGTTTCAGATCAATATTTATACTTTGTTCCCTTCAAGACAGCAAATGGGTTTGCTGCATGCACTTGGTGGAGTTAGACTATTAAAAATGTCTTTACCATTACACCATCTGCAGCTGACACGACTGACTTTTTTTTGTAGTCTTTTGTTTTATTGTAGATTACTTTTCTTTTACTGGGTTAATCTTATATCTAAAATGTATTAATAGGTGCACAGGCAGTGTGTTTAATGGTGAGAAAATGAAAGAAAAGAGGAAAAACACCAATGTATATCTTCAGATAGTATCTCGAACCTTATGAGACACAGTCTGTGTGCATCACATTAGTGTAAAAGTGGTGGGATAAAAACACATTAGATAAACACATAGATCATTGGGGTAAGTGGTTTAAGCCAGTCAGCCATATAAGAAGTGTTACACTTCATCTCTCCCACCATTTAACTACTCTGTATGTCATTCATATCGCTCTCTGTCTCTTCCCTCAACTCTCCAGCTCAACTGCCTAATAGAAATGGATGAATGCATAGATACAAAGATGGATGGATATAGATAGATTGCTCTTAGTAACTAAATCAAAGATGGAAAAAGTGAGGGAGTATGCATGCATGAAAGGGGGGAAAGCACAATGAAAAAAGGGTCAAAAATAAGAAATATCCTGAACAGGAGAAGAGAAAATCCCACTATGATTCCCTGAGCAGTTTGTGAGATACTGGTCGAGTCAGGCGGCAAGGGGATGGGAATATTATGCTAATGGGCTAAGGACTGCAACAGTGACACTGACACAGAGGGATGATGGGATTCTATCCCTCCTAGGGAGAGAAAGAGGGGAGGGGGCAGTGCATGCAGCATGTTTGTATGTGTGCCTGTGGACAGGGCATCTGAACACAGAAGAGAGGAAGCACAAGAGAGTAACTCCTCTCTAACCCCTCATGCTGTCAGAGCTGTCAGTCAGTCAGCTGGAAGAGATGAAGACCAATGACATGCTCTTTGTCTCTGAAAACCCGGACTAGTGGTCCAGTTCAGAGGTGGAGTTGCATTGGAAGAGAATGAGTTATGAGTGGGGAGGTGAAGAGAAGCAATGATAAAGTGATTGGAAGAAGAAGGTTACCGTTTTAGGCCAGCCCACTGTGATGGAGTGGCAGCCATATTGGATGAGTCATCCCCAGCCTAAGGGAATGATGGGTACTTTTTCAAATAGATGTCAAGTCACATTCTGTGATTAACAGGAGCCAGAAGCGGAGGAGAAGACGATCATTCCAACAGTGACGTGACTTGCACTGATGAGATTTCAATCAAAGTGCTTCACAGTTGATGTGTTGAGGAAAAAACGAGTATGCATCATTTAAATGTTAAACACAAAGCATCTGCTCGGCAAAAGCGTTATCAAGCACATAAAGTATCAACTTGACTTTTTATAATGTTGGGTCATTTATTAACTATATTTTAATTACTGCAGTTACGTTTTTCTCCATAATGGCAGTCTCTGTTGTGCCTTTATGCATCTCTTGGTCATTTGACAGAACTATGCAAAGAAGTTTATATTTTGATATTAATTTGAGAAACAAGGGCAACAATTTATTTAAACATTTGCAAACATACATAAAAAATAAACCATATAAGTCTTAAAAAAAAGGGTTTTATATAATTCCAGTGAGCTTGAAGTATTGTTGTGGACAGCTTTGTTCTTCAACACCTCCTGAACTCTCTTTGGCAAGCCTTCTTTGAATATATATATAAGCAGTCTTTAAAAAGGCTTTTTGGAAGGGCATTTCAAAGCTTTTTTTAAATTGTCTTTTATGTGTAAACACAACACCCCTTGAGTTATGTGTTTTTTATGCTTGAATAAGTCAAAGGTCATTGTTAAATGGCTTAAAAAACAAAATCCCAGCCCAGACCTCCTTCTCCCCAACCACCTCCTTCAGCCTTTCTGGGGGAACACCAACAAGGCGTTCCCAGGGCAGCTGAGAGATATAATCTCTCCAGCGTGAATCCAAAATATATATTATATATAAATATATGTATGTAGTGGACTGAAAGTTACTGAAGAAGTAGCCAATAACCAAAGAAAATCTTTGCTCAACACCACTTAAAAAACATAGAAATGATAGGAAAGTGTGGCTCTTTGGAAGCTAGATATACAGAAATAAGAGTTGGGTCAAGAATTTTGCACAGTACTGTATTTCTCAAAGCAATGTTTAAATTACATAAATTATGGTGAAGTTCTGTTAAGTAAAACTAAAGGATGTATTTTAGAACTTAGGCACACTTTTGCTGACATATCCTTATGCAATTATAAGACATTAAAAGGAAAGATCCTTTCTTTTAAACAGACTTTAGTGCAGAGCTTCCAAATTTAAGTTGCTACTTAGTTGTACTTTCGAAAATTGTTATACATCCCTGGATTTATGCCTGGTGTTAACATGCATCTCTTGTCGGGATATTGCGCAGACACGATTAAGATGGATTACACTAACATCTTCTATTCTCTTCCACTGTGTGCATCCATCGTTCACATCACTTCCTGTAATAATGTTGCTGAGTTATTACATCATTTGATTGACATACTAATGCAATTTCCGTTTTGTTTTTTGCTTTTTTTATATGAACATTTGTACAACACCTTCACTTCTCTGTTATTGTGCTTTTTAAATGTCTTTTTTGTCAAATTGCTTTGGTGGCTCATAATTTTTCTCATTAAAATGGGTTTCCAGTAATTAACTTTACTTGAACACCAGTTAATGTTAGCCTTTGGCTGTCAGGAAGTGGATCTCACTGTGACAAAAGTCTTCAGTAAACCCACTAGTGAAGTAAGTGGCTGAGTGCTGCTTTATGCTTCACACACATATCTTTGATTTGACTGCAATCTAGAGCAGTTGGAGTATGTTGCTGCAGTTGGAGCAGAGTTGGCCATGTGTTTGCAGTGTAGCAGCCATCACTCACCACTAACTGTGTTAGCCATTAGTATCAATTAATCTCAGCAAATGCTGTTGGCCATTACACTCAATGCATCACCACTGGCTCTGCTAACTACATACCACACAGAACATAACAGAGTGGTAGAACCCCGTCGCTCTTTGGGAGAAGATGAGAGAAACATGTGTCGTTCCCCATATGGCTGAAGAGAGGGAAGAAAGTTACAGCTAGAGAACAAGCAAGGATAAAGAGGGAGGGAGAGACAAATGGAAACACAGGTGATATATAATTCATCCTGACCCTCTGGGACCGAGGAGCGCAGATTCTGTCAACACAGTAAATGCACTCACAGGATTTGTCATAATATTTCATTAATGCTGGGAAGAGATTTACGTAGGTACCAGGGGTTAGGAGGGTGGATTAAGAAAGGGGCGTTTTCCAAAATACATGTTCTGAACTCTTCTATATAAACATATATTGAAGCTACCTGTCAGTTGGCACATGACCTGAGCTGCCTCTTTCCCATCTGGTCCTATTCCTTCCATACAGCCCCTCTCTCAAGCATTTTCAAACTGCTTAAATTAGCCTCCTCATCATTCTGCTCTTTATAATCCTCCTCTTCCCCTCCCCTCTCCCCTGTTGTCACCAGGAATAGAATAATCTATTGCTCTTTACACGGTGGGCTGTGCATTATCTAATATAGGAGATGGGAATGTGTTGGGCAGTGAGACAGAAAGAGAGAGAGATGGAGAGATATAGGGAGAAGGAGCCATGTTGTGACTCGTAAATCATTTTGATGAGAGGCTCTGCAGTAGTGGACTGAGTTGAAGTTGGGCCATATGTGAACCACAGGATTACGTTAGACCAGTTAAAGGGATAGTTCAACTCTGTGTGTTAAATGAAGTCCAGAAGTCAGGACATGTCTGACTTAGTCCGAGCAACAATTTGTGACTGCAGGCAGGTTTTAAGCATGGCATATATATCTGTACTGTGTGCAGATAAATAGAAGCATGATGATACCACTCCTGGCAAAATTATTGTGATGACAGACTGTTGGAAGAGTGCCATTAAAAGTCCTATCTGTCGCTGGTTAAGAAATTGTTCCAGCATATACAGTAACTTTCCCCAGAACCTTAAATCATCTAAATGAGCTAAAGCACTTACATTTTCCTACTTTAAAGGAAGCTGCAGGCAGAGCCATGCTAGCTGCCCGTCCTGCTTTCATTCTTTAAGTTGAGCTAGCTTACGCACCAGCTCAGTGAATGTATGGGTGACTGAATTCACAAATCAAGTAAGCCCAGATTTATATCTTCTAAAATGGAAAATTTTAACGCATTAATCAAAATAACCGTACAGGGAATTCCGGCTAACATTTGCGTGTCATTAACTAATTTCTTTGGTGTTATATTCCTAAACATTACTTTTCTCACTGCTCTCATAACCCTTTTCCCAGAACAGCAGTTGGCTGTTTTCCACCCTATACTACATGCCCTGCACCAAATGACAGTTAGCACACTGACCATTTAACTTTATGGACCATTTAGTAGCTAAAGATTTTTTCCTGTGCTGTGAGGCACCAAAACTAATCTAAAAGGAGAGCTTCATTCGATCAGTTTAAACACAAAACTCCAAATGCCTGCTAATGTCACATTTTCCATTTTAGAAGTATAGCAATATGATTATTAAAAAACGAAATTGGAAGAAAAAATGGTGTAAAAAAATCCAGGTTGAGGTTTGGATAAGTAATTAAAGCTCTTTGTTTTCATGAGGAGACCTCTACACCTCGACACCTCTATCTTTATTATAAATATCTCAGCGACAGAAAAAGTATACTGGAAAAGATCATTGGAGTAGGTAAGAAATTGTGTAATCATAAGCAGTTTGTCCATTGACATTGAGACAAGCAATGTGTTCATGGTAACTCTGCATCAGCAATGGTGGACTATTATATTGGTATATATTTCTAGGAATTTCTGAATGTTTCAATCCTGAAAAAAATGGTATTGACATTGCCCATAAAATTCAGTATCAGACGGGCTTTATATAAAGCAGCTGTGCCTGTCTGTGGGACTCAATAAATTTTTGGTGTCCTTCAAACAGGCAGGAATTGACACTTTTTAGTATGAGTGCTGACGCATTGTCAAGAGTACTGATCCACTTCAGCGTGGCCTCATAGGTGAATTTCATTATTTATTTTTCAGATAAGATTAACTATAATGGACGGGGGTCAATGACCCAAGAAGATCATTACTTATCCACTGACTCAGGCACCGGCCTATACTTTGCTATTCCTCAATTACCAGCTGACAGACAGGAGTGTGGAAAAGGGGTCATGCCAAAGCCCAAGCACCCTCACCCTCTACCCCCCATGTATAGTCCGCTAAATCTCCTTCCTTTCACCCCTCTACCCCTATCTGGGACTCTCTGGGGAACGTGGATAAGATTGAGTGCTCCATTGTTTCAGCTAATGCGGTTTAGCTGCCTGTCAAAGAGGCAGTTGGGAACTGCTCCAGCCTTAACCACCAGCTTGTCTCTAACGATTTCCCTATATGTCTGTGTGCACATGTGTACATGTAGTGCTTTAGTTTGTAGCGTGCACAAACATAGGACAGGAGTCCTATACATACTGTATGAGCAAATTTTGCAAGTATTTATTTCATTAGTCACGTCTTATGTTCCTCTGCCTCTTTTATCCTGTCTCAGTACTTAAAAACTTGAATTTATTTGTTTCCCCCCCCTCCCAGCCCCCAGTTCATACAACCCTACAAATGCATTTAAATGTATTTACCCCCTATCTGCCTTTGCTCCCTGACTGCCAACCCTGCTTTCTCCCTCTTAAATAAACCAATTTAATCATGGAGGCTTCTTTGCCCTCATGCATTTCTGTGTGTGTATGTCTTTGCTTGTTTGTGTTTAGAAGTGACTGTGTGTGTGTGTGTGTGTGTGTCTCTATGTGTGTCTGATAGAGAGCCGGAGAAATCCCCACAGGCTCGTGTGGGTGCTTGCGAGCATGCACGTGCAGCCTTCCCCTGTCAGTGCTGGGTTCAGTGATGCCCAGCATACTCATCCCAAATCGGTGTGACCTTGCCAGTCAGCTAGTTAGTCAGCCATGGCAGGGCATCTAGTACACCTGCCCTCTTATGCTGTTGGGGTATGTGTGTGTGTGCATAGAGTTTGTGCATGTGTAGCTCATTTCCTCTTCCTTCCTGTCTTATTTGTGTAGCTTCAACTGTAGCAGACAAACAAGGCCCCATTTTGTCCCCTAAGATCAGATGATTAGCATCTGATTGGGTCTTTTAATCCTAATGACTTTTTCCACCACACGCTTTAAGATCACACCAGCTTTGTCACCAAGTTCCAGCCAATAATAATCGCTTCCTTCGGGCCTGTCCCGAAGTGACTGCAGTCATTGCATAATGTCAGATCTTGAATGTTTTTGAATTTGAAAAGTTGCCGCTTGAGATTGCAAGGCAAGCTAGGATACCCAGGCAGCAAAAAATAGAAAGTAAACACTCTCCTTTTCCCTTAACAATTACTATCAAAATGTCCTAAAGCATATATCAGGTGCATATTCCCTTTTTGCGTTACTTGAAACTGTTAAGCAGCTGACGTGTTACAATTCAAAGTGTTCTTGAAAATGCCTAGATATGAATGTTTTTAACTGTCTAAATAAATGTGAAGCAGAGTGTTACTGCATAAAGAGCCTAAGTGCTGAGCAAACCCTCCTTGGATAAATACAGATTAGAAACACACATATACACAGAGTTGGCAGCCAGGTCTTATGTGAAATAGACTAGACTCAAGGCAAATACCACACAATACAGCGTGGAGCTCCGATACTATAATTTTAAATCGAGCCTGAGTAAACCTGCCAAAGGAAATTTTTTATCTCACACCTCATCAATCAATTTTTGTGCAAAAAAACAACACCTGCAAGATTTTTGCTTTGATTCTGTTCAGTTCCGTAAACTTCCCGTCTCCTGTGTGTGGAGGATTGAGCTTAATTCATTTCTCAGAAGAAGAAATCTGGCTGTGGGCCCTCTGTGTGGAAAACCAGAGCAGTGTCTCCATCATCCTAATATCAAAATGGCCCGCATCCCTCCCTCTGCCCCTCATCTGTTCTAGCTGGCACGCCTCAGGACCGTTTGTCACACAAACAGCATCTCATATGAGAGTGAGGCTGACATTGGTCCACCAGGAAAGACGGATGACACATTTCGCTACACCTTTATACAATTGCAGAGGCTTGTCTGTCAAACTGCTGCAGAGAGGAAGAATGAGTGAAAACCCAGTGGTCAAGGCAGAATTTAAAATGAGCATCGGTTCTGATTCTTCACCTTTCTCTTTGCTCTGTTCTTTACTTTTTTTTCTCTCTTAAATGGACCGCCCATCACAAGCACTCAGAAATCAAAAATCATTACATGTATTTTTAGATAAGCTATCAAAGTTTATAACTAATAATTTTATTATCCTGGGTAAAGTACTCCTTAAATTGTATTTAACAAAATAGCACATTAATTAGCAGTTACAGCTCGCCCTCTCTCCACCTATTATCCGATAGAAAAGTTATCTGATGTTGAGATGATAATCCTCACCGAATTATAGCCTATAAACAGCAGTTTTTCTTTTAGGCACAGGTGATGTCTAACCATGACAAAAAAAAATGTTAAAACCCAAAGAATTTGAAATCAGCATTTCTCTCTCTTGTGTGCAGCTGACATAATAGTTTTTGTTTTTAGTTTAAATTCATTTTGCTCCTTCTTTCTTCTCCTTGCCTCCTGCAGGCTGAGATAACTGTTGGGAGTGATTTAGTATCAGAAGTGCTGGTGAGGAGGAGGAGGGAAGGGAGCAGAGGTGGAGTTGTCTAAAGGGGAGTAATAGATGGACGGGCCAAGGATCACAATGGCACGCAGGAGGGCTGTGCAGCTGACACTGAATTCTCTGAATCAGGCTTTCTCAAGGACTTTAGTAATTCACAGTTTGAACTTGGCCTGGGGGATCATAAGGAGACAAACAGAGGAAAGGTAGAGAGGAGCCTTCACTCTTTGGGGCTTCACTCTGGCTGAATAAATTGAGAGAGCAATTATTTGAGAGAGATGAGATAGATTGGTAACTGATCCAGTGCAACTACAATGACCAATGTGTCTGTTTCTTTCTCAGAACAACAAAAAGCAGCTGGGGTGATACTGTTATAAAAGTGTGCAGAGAGGTGGCAAGTGCTGACAATTAATGAGACTTGGGAGACTGTCCAGCACCGGAGATTAATGCTGGATATTCAAGCTAGTAGGGGATAAATCAGGCGTCACGTTGCCAGTTTGAACCTCATAAATTACTGAGTGGCAGTGGAATACACAATTTAGTTAAAAATCAGCTCAATTGTGGCTTGGCAGACCTGTTATAAAGGCATTTGTATAAGTGGCCACTGTGACAAAAGTGACCTATCATCTTGCTCATTCAATAGACTTCTTTGTTTTAACTGTGGTGCAGCAACTTTATTGATTGTAAAACAACAAAGCACTAATTGTCTCTTCAATTTGCAGTGCATTTAAGTCTCGAGAGGATCGTGTCCTTATCAGCGCTGAGCAGGCACCAGGAAATGGTGCTGAAGTCTCACACAATAGCTCATTCCATTGAATGTATAGACTCTTACATGCAGACTTACGCGTATGCATATGTTTGTGTAAGTACATACAATGTGTACACTCTAGAACTAACACAAAAATACACCTAAAAATGCACACCCCTACCTGTCAGTGGACTACAACAGAGGCTGTTTCATGTTTCCAGTCATGTATGTGTGTGTGTTTGAATACCTCAAAGGCTTGTGCTGTTGCCCGCCACTCGGCTTGCTCTGCAGCCCTAAGCTGCAAGAAGCAGAAGAAAGGGGATTTGCAAGTTCACTAGTGGCTGCTGAAATGAGTGTGATGCTTTGGCGAGTTCTGCTCGTGTGGGATTTAAGTGGCTGAGAAATTCGAGGACAGTTTTTACTCCTCTGATTCAATCCACTGGCTGATCTGTCTTTGGCAAATTTAATACACAAATGAAAAATTTAAACCTCAAGGGCCAAAAAAGCTCTTGACTACTTCCTTTTCAGTATGTTGTAATAAAAAGTGTGATTGTGAGTAAAATACTCTCCAGAGCTCTATAGGTGTAATATATAACATGTTTATATATCCCACACCATGCATAGACAGCCAGTCCCCCGGCTCAAGTCACAAATGTTTAACACCAGGTGTTTAGGAGGAAGCTCTACAACATTATTGAAATAGCAGAGTTAATCACTTAGACCCATAGATATTCTGCATTACAATATTTCCTAAATCTATCCAAAGTGTCACTTCCAGTCGTTTCCTTTTGCTCATCCTTAAGCCAAGACCAGCTTAGACTGATAAGAAGAGCTAGCCGAGGGTCATCAACTGCTTATCCTCTGTTGGCCTGTGTGCGTGTGTGTGTGCGCGCGTGTTTATATGTGTCCATCTATGGGCATGCCTATCCTTGCCTTTCTTTATGATACCAAGATGTGGATGTTTTGTAATGTGCATACACATGCATCAATATTCATTATGTGCCATCACCATGTGTTTTGTCAGCAGGGCTGATAGGCTGAGGTATTCAGGAAGGTTGGGGATCTGCTTTATCTTAGCTCTCTGTTGCTGTATCAGACTTTTCTGACCACATTCAAGGGCTCATCCTATACTGTCCCTGCACCTGAACTGAAATATGGCATTAAAGGCAAAAAAATATGATGTTCTGTCAGTATACTGAAAAAAATGGTCTACAAATATCTAAATAATTGGTGTCGGTTTACAGATTTTACGTTTTGCATTATAATCCTAGTTTATGCTGCGCTCCGTAACTGTTTTTACTTACTCAGTATATTATTATGTCATAATAATTTCTTCTGTGTTTAAATTTATTATATTATGTACATTATATTGCCTGTTATGCAATCTATTGTGTTGTATTCTTTTCTTCTCACTTTGTAGAAACATGCAGAGCATGAAGAGACCAAATTAAATTTTGTTTAGTCTGGAGAACTTGGGGAAAAATGTTTAGCATAAAAGTTAGAAAAGGGCAGTTCCACAGTTAGCTGTCTTGATTCCACAGCAGCAAAATTATGTGAAAAGACACTTATTTTTTTTGCTCAACTGCACCAGCCATGCAGTTTATAACAAAAGGATTTTCAACCTTACTGTGCATCAAATGCCCCAGGGGGTCTACGGTCTCATTATCCTGTTTGTTTTTTGTCACCTAATATAATCATTAAGAAGTAACATATATTTTCTGACTGAGTTGATACTTAAAGATACATTTTGCCTCTATTACAATAATTAGTGTAAAGAAACAACACCAGCCTCGAAATGGAGCTTTAAGTAGTGTAAATGTTTCCTTAAAGAAGTGAAGACACAGAGCTGTACTCTACTCTGTCCTGCTTTATTGTAATGTGCTAAAATGTGCTCCAATCTATTTTAACCTGATCTGTGTCATAAAACTAATCCCTTAACATCATTTCGTATCACACTTTTCTTGGTTTAAGAATCAGAATCAGAATACTTTAATAATCCCTAAGGAAATTTAATATATTTTAATGTATTATGTATGTATTAAGTACATTTTAAACAGCAACATGGTTCAAAGGATATCCATAAAGCTAAATAATGCCTAAAGTTTACTGACAGTAAATCATCTGTATCCCCTTTAGACTAGTTTACTCAAGGAGGTCAGTGGTTCGCTGTCACATAAAACCAAAAAATTATTTTTTATAGTTTGTTGTTTTATCAATCAAACAAATTAGATATAATTTGTTACTTAATGAGCTTTGATTATTGCTGTTATTGGTAGGTGACTTTTACTCACTATGGCCAGCTAAGCTGTTTTGCTTTATCTTTATGCTAAGCTATAAACTAACTGGCTGCTGGTCTTTCTGGAAATGTAAAGATCTTATCAAGGAGAGGGGAGGAGAGGAGAGGAGAGGAGAGGAGAGGAGAGGAGAGGAGAGGAGAGGAGAGAATCTTTCATAATCTAATGGGGAACAGGGACTGCGGAGAAATGAGGCAGCATTGGCTGTAAGCACACACTGTAAAAAAGAAAATGTTGAGAAAACGTAAAATTTCAAGGCAACATGATGCAAGAGATTTTTGAGTTTTCTCAACTTTTGCCAACTGTTGTTGACTCAACTAAGATTTACAAGTTCTGCCAACTTGGATCTTCTTGTTCACCTAATTAGGATAATCCTGGAAGTCTAACGAAGAAATTCTGGTTTCAATGCCATGTATTTCTGCCTTCACCAAACACAGATATTCTTGTTGAGTAATCATACAATTCTTACTCCAGTGAGTTGAAAATTTACCTATATAAACGAAGGAAAATGTATGTTGTTATTATACTTGAAAAAACACTTAATAAATGATATAGAATAAAACAAAGCACAATTCAATGTTATCTAAAAGCTTATTTATTTTGTTCAACAGTCTTTTCAGTACATTTCAGAATGTCATGGGTAGTAGGGTGAATTTCTGTTAAAAAAACAAAAAGAAAGAAAGAAAAGAAATAACAAACAAACAAAAACCTCTTGCCAGTTTCTTTTGGGTGCTTTGAGCACCCCAGCAGAGACGTTAAAATTCTAGAGTCCAGAACCAAAAAGAAAAGTGTCCAGCAACTTAATAATTCACACACACACACCCTGACCGTCTTGTAAAAGCTGAACATAACTATTGCACATTAAATAGGGTAGTGCTACAAACGATTGCCTATGCACCCAGACATTGACATTTTACACAGGCTTACTATGATGAACTATGGAAGTTAAAAGTTCTTAGAAATGTTACCATCAATGAAGAGGAAACTAACACTATAACAAATCTTTTAAAATACTACAAGACAAATTTTCACCATATATTCTCAACAATACAGATTCATCTGACTAAAATTTACATTTCGAATAATGATTTATCCACTTCACCTTCATATTGTCCGACCAGGCCAAAATAAGATGGCCTGAATTGCTTCAAAGGTAAAACTCATCTGCTTTGGATAATCAATGTTGAGGGCATACAGAAGGCCAAAGAGGTGTGCCAGGGCAGTAGAGAGATCTGGAATGTTATGTAGCACAATGTCCCCTTCCAACACAACTGCATGTTCTCGCACAGACGTATCAGCATCGTCATCTTGTAGGATGGTGAGGATGGCAACTGATGCACTGTTCAACACTGGTTCCAAAATGTCAGTGTCCTGAAGAAAAGTAAAATATGAATTATTGAAAGCTAAGAAAAACTAAAGACAAAACAAATTTCTAAAGATTTTAACTTTAACCTCTATACCATGCTGGTCGTTTGACCCATGGAGGTTTTAAGAAGAAAAAGCTTATTTTCTTTTAATTAATGCCACCTTGTGAGTTTTGTACAAAAATATTTTCTGCTATGGAACAACCACTAACAATGCCCAGCTGCTGCTCAGCAGAAAAAAAAAGGAGTGAGAGTTATGACAACTGCAATCCCCACTATAAAATTATCTGGACTGCACTGAGAAAGTGTACATTTCCATTTTGGATAAACTCATCCTTTAAAAACATCTCATAGCAATTAGTTTTACTTGGATTACTTTTTGTACTTACTAAGCACTTCAGGAAAACCTCTGTTGCATCTTCTCTTGAGGAAAATGGGCAGGCCTCTCAGTGCCCGTTGGACACAGTGTTGGATGTCTAAAGAGTATTCAGTGGAAAACAAGAATTTCAATTAGTGAAGTAACATGGTGTACTATACACAATGCAAAATCAGAACTCTCATAGTAATGAAAGTAAAGCACAGGTCAGACCCAGCAACACGCAAAACGTACAACCCCCAAAAAACAACAACAACACCATGTTAACAATTTTACTTTCATTTTACAAATTAAATAAAATACTGCCAAATAAGAACAAAGCAATGACTCATGACATTCATTTTTACTGACATGTCCACTGATGTGTTTTGTTTGAAGCCAACATCTTTTCAGTTTCTGTTAAGAGAAAAGTATACTCTCTTCTAAAAATGTCAGATAAAGGAGCACTTCACTCACCTGTTCATCAAGTTTATCCAGGAGGTCTTCCATCTCCTCACCAAGAGCTCCCTTCTTAGACCAGTACAGTTTCAGCAGGCCAGGCACAACTTTGTCAAGGGATGCATTGAAGGTCCCCAGGAGGTCTTTGCTTGTGATCCGATGAAATTTTCAGATATCTAAACAATACATTCACCAAAATATTGTCATTTATTCAGCACAGAAAATTCCTGGGTAGCTGTCTTGGACAGTCTGCACCATGTTATATGCCTGACTGTGTCATCAACAGCAAAACCTACCTACTTCAAAAATCTCTCATGAATACATCTTTTGCACAGGAATAGAAACACCCCCACAAAACCCAGTATCAATATGAAAATACATATTATGTTCTAAGTTGCACCAAAATCTGTGACCAATCAGATTCTGTGACCTGCCTTAGTATTCTTTCCCTAACAATCTCAGACTATAGAAGTCCTATTTCTAGCACAAAAAAAAAAAATACATGCTAAGTCAAAATTATGAGATTGCCTTTCTGTTTCACAATTTCGATTTAGCATGGGGACTCTTTTCTTGTACTGGCAGAAATGTTCAGGGTAAGGATTTCAATATAACACTGGCAAGGGCCTTGACTGGAGTGGTAGCACAAGATAATAAAGTTGGCCAATGCATTACCCCAGCAAATACCGTACTGCTTCAATATAAGTATAAATCATGCCCAATTTGAATAATAATTAAATTATAAATAAATTAGGACAGTCTTACCTCCTCAGAGGAAAACAGCGCAGGTCATCTCTCCTGGACCTCAGATACCATAGGCTGACACTCCACGACCTCTCTCCGCCTGAGAGAGAATGTTTGCAATAATGAAGCATTTCAATATAATGTAGAAAAAAAAAGAAAAAAAAGTTACGGATCGACTCCCGATCCTTACTGCGCATGTGCAAAGTCTGACCGTACAGATCGCGTCTACCCGTGGAATTGTACATAAAATCAATACTCCACCAACAAAAAGGCTCTCAAAACAATACAATACTTTCCACAGCTTTGAAGGATGGGTCAGGGTGTATCCTTCGTGGCCCACCCTATGCCAGAATTCATAGCGCGGCCCAGCCGATTCTAGTTTCAAACAATGGCGGCAGCCACTTAGTTTTAATATTACTCTTATTACTCTTTCTGGGTCACAAAGTAAACTTTTAAGGTATTTTCAGGCGAGAATGTAGCTGTGTAAATTTCAAATATCTGCTCAGTTTATTAAGACAACACATTTTTGCAAAAATGCTTCTACGTTTTCGGAGACGTCTGTTACCACCAGCTTGATAGCTAGCTGGGGATTCAAGGCTCGCTAGAGCAGCAGAACAGCGAACTCCCGGCATATCATTTTCAACCCCCGCGGTCCTTCGCTAGCTTAAACATGATATATAAGTCCCTTAGATGACTTAAATATGTTATTGTTTGGCTTTTTTTTCAGTGCTTTACTCGTTCCACCCTCCTGGGTCCTCAGGAGGATGCAGCCTAGCGCTTGTAGAAAATCCTAATAACAGATGTCGTTAGCTTACCTGCTAGGGCAAATGGCGGCAGCTCCCGCACCTGTCCAAAAATGGTCAAATAATACACTCCAACTTCAGACCAGGTAAAATCCGTAATGGTCGAAAAATTGTAATTTTCATCCAACTTTGGCCACGTTTGTTCAAAGTTTCTTAGCAGGTTTTCAGTTCAGAACACATCGACAAACCACTATCACACAGTCTGCTCAGACTCGTTTGGTCTAGTTCAAACTTATTCAGACCACGACGTGTGCCAGTCACCTACGGGTTTCCACCGGTTCCCAACTCGACTCAAAAATCTACTCAAAAGTTGATAATCTTTGTTATGCTCGCTAGAAAATCTTAGTTAGGACAACAATGGAAGAAATTTGTTGGGCAGACAAGCTATTTTAGGTTGTAAATGAAAAGTTTTATTTCTAAGTCAGTTTAATTTGAAAACTTTACTCAAATCAACAATTACTAGTTATCGTTTTTACAGTGCATTATATGGCTTTTAGATGATTTTAGATGATGAGTTTGCTTTTATGGTATTTCAGGACAATCAGCTCCTGTGTAAAAGTTATTTACTATGCCCTTGTAAATCGTGTTCCTTGTTCTTTTCAAATTATTTACTGCAAAGTTTCATCTAAGACTCAAGTGACATTATTCTCGGAGGATTAGGGGAACTGAACTAACTCCCCTTCTTGGCTTAGCTAAGCTGTCATTGGTAAAACCGGACAAAGCAAAGTTGCGTTAACAACGCAAATGTATGCAGCAACAAGAATCATTGTCTGTAACACTGTAATTTTAGAAACACTTGCCTGTGGTAAATAAACTAAGTCTAAAAGTGTCTGCAACAGTGTCTAAACAGCAGGAGGTAATTGCATCGCTTCATTGGTAAGTATAGGATCGTCTCGTCTACTTTATCTGTTTTACATTCTTACAGTTGGAGAAATTCCTTTGATGTCGAAATTTCCATCGCAGGATTATTGATTCTCTTTAAGTCAAGCTGTGAATTGGGTCCAACACAGAAGAAGACTCATGAATGAAATACAAAGCGTTTCTGAATTCATATAAATTCATACAACACAATCTCCTCTTCAGTAATATCACACACCCTGACCCAATTATCTTAATGCTTTTCAATTCTGTTTAGATGACAAACAATTTTTTCATTGTCCCCAAATTAGATTTACCAGGATTGAATCACGTTTCTCATTAGTTGCTACTTTTGTATCTTTTTTCTTTTTTTTGTGGGGTGGGGGCTTTTTGAGTGAGTGAGTTGACATGAGTGGATCAATAACCAGCTCTGTTTACTATGTGATACAAAAACACCCAGCAGGCCATCATTCTGTCTCTCAGTGTGATAGTAAAAATTCATTATAAACATATTCCAGCTGGCTTGATGCCTGGAAATTGATTATGATTTTATTGATAACCACTGTACTATGTCATAGCGAGGATAGTGATATGAGGAATATTAGGCCACTGATAACACAATCTTCCTGCTCTTTTCAAAACGTTGACCTTGACTTATAAATAGGTGGTAGAACATATGATCGTTATTCAGTGCTTGTCATTTTAGCGCTTAATTATAAATGGTTATAATTAATGCAACGCTTGTATGATGAATGCTTATCATTGTTCCGGGTGGCGCCATGTGCCGTCGGCGACAGCAGTTTACACTATCATTTCTCCTCTCAGCCCTTGGTGAGTTCATACCCTGTGACCCTGTGTGCCCCAAACATTTTGTGCTTCTGTAGACTGACTGTTAATCGATGAGGTAAATTGTCTCATACATAAGAAATAATGCAGGAGTGCATGGAGGTGATGAATTGGTAATAGAGGCTTGTCCCTGGGAACTGATGTATCTTTTTTCCCCCTGGTTGTTCCAATTCATACATTCTGTATTCGGAGCACTTCAAAGGCTTCAGTGGGAGTGGGGGGAATTCTCAGTGGAAATATACTCACCGGCCACTTTGTTAGGTACACCTGTTCAAACAGACAGTAGAATGGGTGATTTAAGGGGTTTTGAACATGGTGTGGATGTTGGTGCCAGGTTAGCTGGTCTAAGTGTTTCAGAAACTCCTGATCTGCTGGGATTTTTCTGCACAGCCGTCTTTCAGGTTTACAGTGAATAGTCCAAAAAAGGGAAAATATCCAGTGAACAGCAGCTCTCTGGGTAAAAAATGCCTTGTTAATGCCACTCCTGCGGGTGCCAATCCTGTCAACTAAGAATGAGAAACTGAGGGTACAGTTTTCACAGGCTAACCCAAAAATAGACAATAGAAAAATGTGAAAACATTGCCTGATCCGATGAGTCTCGATTTCTGCTGTGACATTTGGATGGGGTCAGAATTTGGTGTAAACAACAAGATGGATGCATCCTGCTTTATATCAGCAGTTCAGTATGAGGAGGGGATAGTAGGTGGTAGTGTGGCCTCTTAGAACTAAAAGCACATAGGCTACCTGAGTATTGCTTCTGACCAGGTCCATCCCTTTATGATCACATTGCACAAATCTTCTAAAGACAGCTGCCATCAGGATAGCACGCCATGTCACAGATCTCAAACCATGTCAGACTGGTTTCTTGACTGAGTTGACTGTACTCAAATTAAAGGGAAAAGAAATGCATGCAAAAATCAAAATATATGGAGAAAAGAAAGAAATTATGAGTTTTTGAAAGAAACAACGAATCATCTTACTTAAAACTCTAAATCAGTAACAAATGAAATGTAAGGAGGAGGATGGAGACTCGTAAGGTTGACATTACTGCCTTTATTTGTCCTGTTCGAGTTTCTTTTTCAATCAATCTGCTTTCAGATGTGCCTCATGTTCCAAATGTTTGAAAGGCGAGCTGTAAATTTGAGATAAACAGTTTAATGGGGTGGCATGGGACCGGCATCTATGGGTGTTGGTGTGGTCCGGAGTTTCTCGTTGCTTTAACATTTGATTGAAAACATGTGTATTCTTCAGCTGTAGCAAAGAGATGGTGCATCCTCTTTGTCTTCTTGCTAGGTGTATGGGTGTTTTGTCTGTGTTTTTAAACGCGGGGCCTTATTTAGAATTGTCCCAGGTGATTTCCTAAGCACTTTGGGTTGAATAAAAGCACTGGTCTTTAAATGAACTCTGACAGTTTATACCCACACCTCAGTGAGTTATCAGTCACCATCAGCTGCCCCACTGCACTGGCGGGTGCAGAGGTCTTATTGACATCAGCAGAAGGACAGAAACACCCCGAGGTTAACAGAGGATGTAGACCTTCTCTGACGTATTTTCATTTCAAACCATACCTCAAAGGAGTACCTTACAAACCCTCATATTCATTTCCAAAACCAGACATATACACATATGCACACACCCACTGTAAGCGCATATGCACAGCCTCACTGAAATCTGAGGATTAAAAGCTTCTGTTTGGTCACAAATTAAACATGTGTGCCTTTCTGTTTATGTGTGTGTGTGTGTGTATTAACCAGTGTGTATAATGTAGAGTATGATGAGAGGGAGAGGGGCAGAGAGAGGGGGGAGATTTTTTGGCAGGGTGCTGAGCAGAGAGAAGGTTCAAAGCTGTGGAATTTTTTTTTTCCATCTCCCTGCTTCAGCATGTGCACCACCAATGACCTCAATTAGCTCTGCGTTTGATAGACATACACACGGAGCATCCTCAGATCACACACATACAGACAGTAGCAAATACTGAGATATAATATAAAAAGGGAAGAGGAAAGAGAGTGAACGCTAGTAGTGATAGGATGTAGACCATGCCACTGAGCTGCTCAAACCTGTTTTTGTTGGCCTCCATTTCATCATTAGAGATAAACCCTGACATCCCTGGTTGTGCTGCCTGTTGGTCATAAAGAGAAAGAGTGTAACGGAAAGGGACAGAAAACCAGGAAACAATCACGGACCCTATCATCAATGAGAGAGGTTACGGTGACCAGAAGTTTGTTATGGCTCAAAGAGAGAAACTATAAAGGAGTGAGGTTCAGAGAGCCAAAAAAGAAGACCGAGTAAAGAAAGAGGATGTTTGTTTTTTTTTTTGAAGAAACCAAAACATGAAGGAAGAATAAGAAAAATGCTGGGACTGAAAATGGATGAATGAATGAAAGGAAAGTGACAAGGTAAATGAATGAAAAGCAGAAGGAAGGAGAAAATTTTTAAGAACGTGAAGATGAAGGAAGATAAATGAATAGGAAGACAAAGAGGAAGAGTCGGGCTGTGCACAGATGTAGATGGCGAAAGCAGGGATCTGTCAAACGGCAGGCTCACTGAAAAACAGTTCTTTGACCTTCACGGGACAAGCTGCTACCACTGACAACAATTTATGCAAGCTCTCAGTTTGTGTTATTGGGTTAGAACAGCGCGAGTGCATATACGTGTGCTCAGCCATGCATATGCGTGTGCGTTGCAGTGTGCGTGGCCATACGTGTTTGTGATGAAGCATGAATGAACGTAGGAACATACTTGAGAATGTGCATATGCACTGTGTGTGGGCGAGTAACAGCCACAGCATGAATGAGGTAAAGAGTGAGGGTTTTCCCCTCATCACACATATTCCGATCTCCCTCTCTCTCCCCCTCGCACTCTGTCTCACTCTCTCAGCGGGAATTCCATTAGAGCTTGCACCGTGTTATCTTATCTTGGAAAAATAGCCAAACCGCCTGTGGTTCAGAGCAATTATAGTACACCATATCTCAGGGGGGGTTTACAAATTAAACATAACTTGGGTCGTCCACATTTATCTTTAAGCAACAGCATGCAAACAAATGTTTATGTTGCAACATATTGTATTAGACATAAAAACTGGCATGGCATTCAAACGGCTCACGCGCTTTTGTAGGAAATGACTTAAAGAAGGGATTTGAACAAAGAAAAGGTCATCGTATTATATTAGAATGAATAATCCATCTCAAACAATGGAAATTATTGAGCAAACACTAGAGGTGAATGGGAGAGTCATTGGTGGCTTCCGGAAAAAAAATAATACTTTTTTTACTTCAAATCTCCCGAAGGAGTTGGTAAATAATGATTGAATTTCTGTCTGAAAGGCAAGTAAGTCAATTAATTATGATGTGACTCCCCTGGCACTCTTCACTACTGTAGATACAAGCTTGGTCCACGTGAGGTAGAGCTGCTCAGTGGTCAAGGCTGTGATTTTTACCACCTCCACTGAAACATCACTGGTGCGCTCCACAGTCAAAACATTAATGCCGATGGATTAACGAGAAAATTATTTCCCCTTTTTCAACAAGTGATCTGTTTGCCGTGAAAGCTTATCAATAAAATGGAAGCTCTCAAGCGAAATAATGTCTCACAACAAATTTCCAAGAGATACGGGTACTGAGCATGCACAATTAGTCATGCAATGTGAATAGTTATTTCATAGAGATTAAATTTTGCTACGTATTCCTATTTCATGTTCTTAAGTTACAGTGGTGATGAGAGATGAGTTTATTCTTGCTTATTCAGCATATTTACCGAATGTTTTCAATTAGTTTTGAGGTTTATGGATAGTTACTTTACACGTCGAAATAATGCTGCTGAATTAAATGCAACCCATGGGGATGAATACAGATGAACTGGGGGAGGCACATTTTAGATGCTTTCCGCACCACTGCTGTACTTAGAGGGAATACAGTAACCAAAACAAATTGCTTCCTTGTAGCTATCCTGCAGTACTAATGCGGGATAGCTGCACGCAAGGCGGAATTTCTACAATAGCCACCGCAGCAGGTTCATTTTCAGTGGATTGAATAAATATCTGCTGCGCAGCTCAAAATGTCAGGGAACTTAAATAAATGTACACCAAGGGAGAAAAAAAAGTCAGTCTGCACACTCTCCCTTTTTTACTGTTTGTTCCATCTCTGGCGTCTTTTCGTATCTTGATCTGATGCTATCGTCTGCACATGTGTGTAAGTTTGCAATGGTGAAGCTTAGTATTTAAAAAAGACCTCTTTGGGTTGTTGGATTGTTTTTCTGTGTGCATTCTTTGCTTTAGACCACAGTTCTTCTTCACTTATGTATACAAACCCCAAAATGTTGCTTATCCAAGGGGAAGTTGTCAGACAACAACATTCAATTTCTTTATTTTTCTTTATATTTTGCTAGGAAAATGGGAAATTGGTGCACTGATTTATTGAACCATGTATAAATATACATGGGAATTTGGTACGTAAGACAAAAATACATTTTCCACAATTCTAATGAGCTTAAAAGCCAACTTTTGGTATCACCATACTCTTCAACAGAGCCTGAACTTTCTTAGGCAGGTTTGTTGTAATTTCTTTTGAATAGTCTTCAGGAATAG
This sequence comes from Oreochromis aureus, assembly GCF_013358895.1. Lineage (NCBI taxonomy): Eukaryota > Metazoa > Chordata > Actinopteri > Cichliformes > Cichlidae > Oreochromis > Oreochromis aureus. The sequence goes on from NC_052960.1 coordinate 11,469,796, forward strand.
TTCCTCGGGCTTCTTGAAGGGCATTCTCTTCCATCTTCTTTTACAGATGGTTGTAGACACTCACTGCTGTATCTCTCTTCTGACCTTCTATGATTTGAGCAAAAAATGTTAAATCTGGATTCATCACTCCATAAGACCTGTTGCCGCTGATATTCACTCCAGTTTTTGTGTAATTTGACATACTTCAGCCTTTCTCCCTGTTTCCCTTCCTTAAGAATGGCTTCTTGACAACCACCCTTTCACTGAGACCATTTCTGATACGGCTTTGATGAACAGTAGATGGATCAGCAGAAGGGCCAGATGCATCTCTCAGGTCTGTGTCAGATTTTTTCTCTTTTTTTAGGGACATGGCTTTCAGATATTGTTCATCTGCTGTAGATAGTTTTTTAGGCCTGCCACTTCTTCTTTTGTCCTCCACTTGTCTAGTTTCCTGAATTTTTTAAAGACACACTGCACATCATGCCCAGATATGGCAAGTTTAGGGCAAAAAGCTCTTTGGGAATCACCTTGTCAGTGCAAAAATACTATTTTATGCCTGTCAACCTGCATTATCCTTGGAATTTTTCATAGATTCGGCTAAAGAAATGTGAATAAATAACAACAGGTTGCTAATAACAAAGTGTCTAAAGAAACTATTTAAAAGTGGTTCTTATTAAGCTGCCTGTTATGTGCAGATACAACACTGGTTCATCCCTTGAGCTAGGTGTCTTTTTTATGCTCGAATGATTTGCAAGTCAGTGTTAAGTTCATTCATCAGAAAATGATCAGGCACAAAGACAGAATGAACGAAAAACCAGCCGATGTATGAATAAAAATTTTAAGAGACCTTCAGGAAGTCAGGAGAACTACTGCTCAAAAACACTTTTTAAAAGATGTCAAGAAATTCTGTCTCGTTGGAAGCAAAATATAAAGAACTGAAGGATGGTTCAAGACTTTTGCACTGTATATTCCCAAACTTATGTTATAAATGTGGAAATTTAGATGACATTAAAGTAGCCATGTGTGCTCCTCCTCTCTATGTCCTTCCTTTGAGCTTTGTCATTGCAATATGTATCATGTCTTAGTATGTTTGTGTATCAGTGTGCATGCCTGCATGTGACTTAGCGTGTGTTATCCTGATTGCAGGAAGCTCACAGGCACAATCTGGCTGCTTGAGAAGCATCTGCATCTATGACGGCAGTCATCCACCTGTTGTGGAAGCCAACAGTACGGAAGGCTTTCCAAGAGTTTGGAGAGTAGAGAGAAATTATCACAAACACAGACTGATAGCTTTTGATGTGTGGCCATGAAGCCAGTTGGTGATTTGTGGCCACACCCCAACATGAGATTTGAAAAATTAGAAGAGAAAACTTTTCAGTTCTACAACTTCTTTCATCTATATGAAAACACACTAATACCTGCAGACACTCAGCGGGGCTTAAAACCTGCACAACACACACGGAGTGGACCCATGAAGGCTAGAGGCTGTTTTGTGACATGTGATTAGTGATGACTCCTAAAAGTTAAACTTGCCTCTGGTTGCACATACACACATGCATACTCAGATACTAAACACACACTGTACACACAGACACTCAGGTAAGTTAAAGAGGTTTTCTGCCCCATGGTTGTCCTTGGGCAATATCATCACAGAAAGAATCAATAGAGCCATCGCTCAGAGTGAGCAGAAAGAAGAAGAGACACAGAGAGGCATTGAGAAATATATAGCAAGACTGGCTGGGGAAGAGGGGGAGTAAAAGGGAAAGGAAGGGAGGAACAGCAAAAGCAAATGAAAGTAAAGGGAAAGCACAAACAGAAAAGTAAGGAAAAGAGTGTATCATTAGAGGGAGTGAGACCAGGACACAGAGGTATAAGAGGAGTAAGGAGCTGGCAAAGGTGTTGGAGGCAAGCAGGACAAAAGGAAGCCAGATAAAAAGTGACAAGGATGGATTAGGGTTGCAGGTAAAAGAACAGATGTAGAAAAGGTGGTGAGTGAGTGAATAAAGGAAAAACGGGCAAGAAGGAAAAGAGAACAGTAAATCAGACATTAAAAATAGGAGGAGGCTATAAAATGTGGGCAGAGATGAAGAACAGAGGGAAAAAGTAAGATGGAAGGAGGATGAAAATGAAGATAGGACAAAAGAAGAAGAGAAAATGGAATGAAGTGGAGAAAAAAGAGTGATTAAGCGTTTGAGTGACTCAGTGATTAAGTGAGACAAAGAGTGACCCTGCAATCAAGTTTTGTCAGGTTTACAGTGTACAGTACATGAATGACACTTTATTATGCTTGATGGTCAAATTGTAATGTAATAGCTCTTGTCAGCATTGGCTGATCAGAGCTTCTTGAGCACTAATGAATGTCTTACAGTAAAGCTGAAAATAAAACACAGCTGCAGCTTTGGTGCAGTACCCATCCAAAGCACTATTATGAGTTTTCAAAGCTGCGCCGAGGAGAGATTTTATACTTACAATGGCTCAAAGGGCTGTGGAGTTTTAACAATTGTTAATCATGGCCAATAAATAGAAATATAACCTGTATTAAAAGATTAAGACATAAACAATGCATACAAATTTATTTCAGTTCATTGTTTTGGTTTTACAGCCTGAACTTGTATTGTTTTGGTTCAACAGATCAACTTATTTCCATTTGCAGGCTTCCAAATGATCCACCCTCACCAAATGTTAGCAGCTGGTTGTGAAAGGGTGGTAAATTCAATGCTTAAGGTCCAAATATCTTTCTCGGGAGTTGGCAAAAACTGTCTTTAAATGAGACTTAATAATGGTCTTTTATTTAGCAGGTGGTCAGAGATATGGTTCCAAATTAAAACTGATGTTTTCATTTCTCTTGCCTATACAAAAAACTAATAACTAACACATTCCCACATCTACTTTATAAAGTGGTCATACTGTCGTTGCTCTATTTAAAGCTAGCTTACACTTCCACTGAAGGGCAGCAAAGATTTTAAGGGATGTTTACTTGACCTTGTATTGTAAATTAGATAATCCTGAGCAATATCCTAAACAGCAAAGAAGAATTTAATACCATAAATACTGTTAAGGGCTGTTGTCAGGTGTGTGTGTGTGTGTGTGTGTGTGTGTGTGTGTGTGTGTGTGTGTGTGTGTGTGTGTGTGTGTGTGTGTGTGTGTGTGTGTGTGTGTGTGTGTGTGTGTGTGTGTGTGTGTGTGTGTGTGTGTGTGTGTGTGTGTGTGTGTGTTGATAAAGGTGAAAGGAGCTCAGGCTGTTACAGACTTAGAGGACGAGTAGCAGTAGTTGGACGGAGCGGAAGTGCTTCTGTGAAGCTATAATTACATTGGGCCAGTCGTGGCCAGGAACTGAGCCTGCCTGTTGTCAACTTCATTAGCAAGTCCCATGTTAATGCAGTGACAAATGGCCTACATGGAAAAGAGGCTGATTAGATTGAAATAGATCATAGAAGACACAGATTAGCTCATATTAGCCTCATACAAGACCTCACATTATTACCCAGCTGGCCTGTGTTCCCACTCTGAGGTGAGCTTTGTCTCCCCACTCTCCCCTCCTCTTCATCCTCCTCTCACCCACTCTACACATTGCAAAGTGCTGCGAACGCTTGGGGAGAGGCATAGTGGCCTATATTAATGTAATCCCCTGCACCCAGCACTGCCAGCTCAGCACAGTACAGCCTCCCTTATGACAATGGGAGTAATGGGCACAGCTCTTACCTATTATCACAGCTCACTGTTAGCCAGGAGGGACATTAACCTGTGGAACTCAACATGTACATCTTCTGCAGCCTGATGTTTTCTTTTTTTTCCTCTTTCGGTCACGCCGTGAAGAAACCGATCCACCGATGTTTAATATGGGCTGAATCTATACTGCTGTGCCAGGGGAATATCTGTCTTAGAGAGAAAACAGTGGGAACATTTATTTTTCCACAGTTAAGGAAATTGTAATTGAACAGTTGCAAGGTATAGCTAATCTTTCTAGCCTGTAAATGAGCGAAAAATGTAATTAACCCACATACCCCTCAGGCATGAAATGAAAACGCACAAACACTTTGCTCACTTATCAGGTTGATCAAAGACAGTTGGCTCTATATTTGTTTCGATCTGAGAGATAGTAAATCTCAGTTGAAACAGTCATAAAATGCAACTTTGAGACTTTTAAATGGATCTGCAAAGACTGTATGAAAATGAGCAAATATTGTGGATCAAAGACTTCAATATGATGATGAAATGAAGAGCATAATGATGAAAATTAAGAAATTAAGCTTCTTGAGAAACATAAGCATTTTTTTTTTCTAAGAGAGAGAAACTGAACGTGTGGAATTTCAGACCAAACAGACTTTTAATAGCAGTGTGTGATAAAGTAGATAGACGTATCGAAACATTATTTTTTGGAGCATTTTCAGTGCAGATCCTATATGTTTTACAGACACTGCATAAACAACTGAACTGGAGAAACCCGTTAGCAAACGTTATGCGTTGTATATCATTGTCAAATTAATTCTTAAAGCCTGCTGTAGCCTAATTATCCCACTTAAATGAAACCATGGTTGAAAGGATTTCTGTAGCCTCTATTTTCCTGCGGTCGGCCTGTGTTGGTGCATCTCTAAATTAAGATCACATTTCCCATAAAAACTCATTACTTTTTTCAGCAAAGTGGCACTGCAACTAGTCACTTCTCCTCCTCCTGCCTAGCATTTCCCCGTCCCTGTTTTTCTGCTTTTTTCTTTTTAATGTTTTTGGTAAGAGGATGAAGGTGTTGAAGGCATTTCTGAGCTTTTCATTCTTTCTGACATCTGCGTATTAAGTTCAGCTTCTGCCTCTGTCAGTTGTTTGCTGTAACATGATGTATATAATGGTGTGCATTCACCTTTGTATTTTCTTTATTTTGTATTATAATAAATTAGACCTAAAGTATTTTGTGTTGTATAGTTCCATTTAATGTGCAAATGAAGTCTACTGAGTCCAGTGAAGAACCCTTTATGTTCACCTAGAAGTTGTTAACTTCATATGTCTGTGTTTTGTTGCTATGATAGATTGTGTACTATCACTTTATAGCTTTTATGATGACCCCCCTTCCCCCTTCGCATGCATATTAGATAAGTTGAGGGAATTGATTTTACAAGATTAAAGTTCTGGTGCAAAGAAACAAAAGAAATTGTTACCAAAAAGCACTTTTGAGGTGAGTAAATCTCTGCGCGTTCCCTTTCACATATAATCTAATATTAATATGAAAATACACATTAGTGCTGCTTCTGTTCTCACGCAGCCAAAAAGTACTTTGAACATTTAAATAAAATATGCAAAGTAACTATTGTTTCAGCAGCATTTGTGTTTAATTGTCACACTTGCTTATGAGCTGTCAAACATTTCCCTCCAGTAATGTCACAATTAAATTAACATTTCATTTCTACTGAACTAATGTTTTCATAATGCAGTCATGTCCAATTGTCAAAGACCGGATATGCCATGGGAATTTTCAGTAGCCAATCAAACTCAGTTTGTGACAAAGTAAGAAAGAATGCAATAAATGCCAGCAGTCTTGATCGCATTTTGCACCCAACAATCTGTGTGTCATATTATTGATGACACAAAACGTGTCTTTTCTTTGACAGCTCGCTCAGTTTTTGAGCAAATGCAATACAGCTTCCTCTGCAGATTATACAATCATTTCTATGGTACATTCATCCTTGGATTCTGCTAATTCTACCTTTTTATCCACTTTCCAATTCAAACATTTTCTTTCTCTCGTGACAGCGATGAAACAAAACCCAACAAGCTTTTCAAGTCCTGGCCTACCACAAAATTGCATCTGTCTCGTCTTTGTCTTTTATGTACATCGGCAACAGGTGTTACGCATCAACGGAGATAAAAGACACCAGAAAATCTGCAGATGTCACTTGATACACGTGTGTCTTTCTGTTGGTGTTTATAATAACAGCGAGCTTGTAATGCGCTTGAGACGTTAATCTGAACGTGCTGTGAAAATCAAAGACCAGCAAAGAACATAAAAGCAAAAAGAGCTGCAGGCAAGCTCAAACTTCTACCTTGGGAAAGTTTAAATGATTAAAAAGCTCACAGCAGCCTTCCCTCCCCCATCCCGTGGCTCATTATGCCTCATGTCCTACTATTGGACCTCATCATTTTCTGTAATTGCCCTCATTGGCCGGACTCCTATCTGGCCTATTTTGTCCCATTCTGCTGAGAAATTAAGGCATTCCTCTAGCGACCCTGACCTGTCCCAGGCCTTGTCATTTGACTGACAGCCCATTAGCGAATCATTGATTGGTTGAATCTTGGAATGTGTGAGCCAACCTAATTAGAACTGAGTCCCTCCTCTCTGAATGTCAATTGAGACCCTTGGAGGAAACAAAAGTGCAGGCAAATTAGGCCTTTCTAATCCTCTAGAAGAGACTGTTTTACACAACCAGATGGGTTTGATTTACAGTACGGAGACTAAAGAACAAACGTGTTTGTGGATACCAATGTGCATATGCAGTCTTGCACAATTTGATGTGGAAAACAGCACATTATGCACATATTAATCACTTATATTCATGCATGCAGCTGCACAAACGATAATTCACTTGGGCAGTGGGTGCATATTTCCTCTGTCTTGCACAAATATATTCACTGAAACTTTTCCAGAGGTCCTGATTAACACTTCACCTCAATCACCTGTACAAACCCTCGGTGTCTCACAGGGAGGTGATTAAGCGGACGCAAATACAAACACACACTTAATTACACACATCTATGCATACATTCGCATAAGAAAAACACACATTCCCACACATCTCTTCTCTCCTGAATACACAGATGCTTAGATTTTGATGTGTGTTACCGTGTTTAGAGACACACACATACAAGCTTAAACACACACTGTCACACTGACTCGGGCTACATGTGTGCATGTTTTTCTGGCAGCTGCTTATGCCCACAGCAGGTTGGGAGACTATTTGGGCTAATCAGTGCAGCTATCCACCACAGATGGTCCTTGACTGAATCTACTACTATCCTGCCATTAGTCATCCTACTTTTTCCTCAGAATTCATGAACAACAATAAATAAATATTCTTCTTACCTCAAAGATCTGGGTTTTAATGTGTTTGTGAGTTCGATCATGAAAACTGAGCCACATTTGTTGTCACAGGAGGGCTAAAGATGTCCTTTTTTCCCCTCGTCTTTTTTTTAAACCTCAGGCAAGATGCTAATGAGTTGTGGTGCTGGTGAGGGATTTGTTATGAAAAACTGGTGGCAGCGTAGATGACAGTTTATTAGGCTGGCTTAAGATAAGATTGATATTTGTGTGGCGGTATATCGCTTTACTGTGATTCTAGATTATATTTGCAGGAGTAAGTGATTATTTCTGGAATTCAATTTCTGTGCAGAGCTACAGCTACAGTGAGTGTTTTCTTTTCTTTTTCTTTTGTTCTGTTTCTGAGGGTGCAAGGTCTTTTAGAGGACACAAATGTATTCTGATTTGCTGATCAGCCAAAATTCTCTTTGGAAAAGAACAGAGGGATAGCAGACCAGAAGGCACAATGGGAAATGCAAACTTAGTGTGATAGAAAACCAAGTGTAATTCAGTTCTCAGCTCATATGTATAAAAAATGTACACCTTTTGTAAAATATACATGAATTGAAGTATTTTTGAACTCTACTTCTGCATACTTCAATCTCACATTGAATCATTAAAATCTTTTTAGTGTGAAATAATTTACTACTTAAGAGCATTTCCTTGTTTGGATTTCTTATGAAACAACGACAGAAATCTGCATCCTGACTTCGGTAAGGGCAGAAAGTTGATCATGCTGATCTCTAATATTGCTTTGTTCATTGTTTACTTTAGCTAGTATTGGCTAATTAACAATAATCACAAAGCCTTGTTAACACTGATGCGTATCCCACTGTTTTTGCAGGTATTTAGACAGAAGCCACATTGTTGCACAAATAAAGTCTTGTCTCAGTGATGTTACTAGATAAAAAATTAAGGCATCTCCATGGAATGTTTTCACAATTCAGCCTGAGGGAAGCAATATTTGTTTGCCCCAAATGCAGTGCGAACACTCTGTTATTTCATAACATTACCGTTTCTACATTTTTGTCTGAAAAACCCACTGAAGTAATTATAATCTAGAGGTTATCAGAAACATTTGGCATTATAAAAATTCATTTTAAATCATGTACGCTAAATGAAAATAGGTCTTAGGTACAAATACTGAAATGTTTAATTATGAATCATAGCTGTGGACTGAGTGAACAAAAGCACTGACATACCAATACAGAAATACCTAGATGTTTGAAAAAAATAAAAATAAATAACAACCTAGCAAATCTCAGCTGCTTTAAAGATAAAGATTTAGACTTTTCAAAGATCTAGTGTGTTTTCCATGTATATTCACTCACTACTTTCTTAAGTACACCTGTTCAACTGCTTGTTTACATAAATAACTAATTGGTCAATCACATGGGAGCAACTCAAGTCACTTTGGCAGACAGGCATACTCAAGACGATCTGCTGAAGTTCAAACCATTCCTCAGAATGGGGAAGAAACTTTGTTTCTGTGACTTTGTATGTGCTATTTGAATAGAAAATATCCAGTGAGTGGCAGTTTTCTGGGTGAAAATGCCTTGTTGATGCCAGAGGGCATAGAAAAGTGGCCAGACTGCTTCAAGTTGATAGGGAGGCAACAGTAACTCAAATAGCCTTTCATTACAACCAAGGTATGCAGAACAACATCTCTGAATGCCCAGCACGTTGAACCTTATAGGGGATGAGCCACAGTACCAGAAGCCTATGCCAGGTTTCACGATTTGTACAAGCTTGACAAAAGACAATAAAAGATTGTTAAAACTTTGCCTGCTTCAATGGGTCTTGATTTTTGCTGTGACATTTGAACATTTGCAGTGGCTATGGCAGGTGGTCAACTGATTGGAAGATTGGTGGGTCAATCCATGGATGCTCCAATCTGCATGCCAAAGTACCCTTAGGCAAGATACTGAATCCCAGTTTCTCTGTGCATTCATCACAGTCTGAATCTGATGAATATGTCAATGTTAGATAGAAGCACTTAGGCATAGAAAAAAAGTGCATTCATGAATGTGTGTGTGTGAATTCGTGAATGAGACTTGTACTATAAAGTGATTTGAGTGCTTAAGCTGAGTAGTAAAGCACAATATAAAAACCAGTCCATTTACTATAGGAAGGCCAGAATTTGGCGTAAGAAAGCACAGCTCCATTCTGATTTGTATCAATGGTGCAGAGTCGTGGTGTAATGATGTGGGGGATATTATCTTGGCACACTTTTGGTCCCTTAGTACTAGTTTATATTCATTTAAACACCATCCTCTGATGGTGGCTTCCAGCAGAATAAAACTCACAAAGTTCAGATCATCTCTGGTATCTTGAACATGACAATGAGTTCCCTCCACAATCAGCACATCTCAATCCCATAGAGAACCTTTAGGATGTGGTGAAATGGGAGCTTCTCATCATGTATGTGCCTCTGACAAATCTGCAGCAACTGTGTGTGAGGCTATCATGTCAATATGGACTGAAATCTCTGAGGAATGTTTCCAGCACCCTGTTGAATCTGTGCCACAAAGAGTTAAGTCAGTTCTGAAAACAAAAGTGGGTCCAACCTAACATTTGCAAGGTGTACCTAATAAAGTGTCCAATGAGTTTACATATAAATGTATCAGAATATATACTCATGACTTAAAATAAACCAAGAAAACGCATTCACAGAATGAAACACACATGCACACACACACACACTATGTGGATTTGCCAGACATGTGCAGAATGTTGCCAGACTGTACACATATACAATTACAAAAGCAGACACACTCACTTTTTAAATAGAGGCACGCACACACACACACACACACACACACACACACACACACACACACACACACACACACACACAGGGCGTACATACACATGCAGAGTGCTGCTGTTGCTTCTAGATAAGTCTCTCTCCATAGACCACTGTCTTTGTACAGTGGAGAGAGCAGAGGGTGAGAGGAAGTCAGAGAAATGAACTCATGTCATTAATTTGTTTCAACTCCAAAGACACAACACATGCCAAGCCCAAATCTCACGTAAACATTCGCACTTCTCCACACTTGTGTACTCCCTACAGCCTTTCCAGCTTTGCTACAATCGATTGTCTTTATTTTTTCTGTTGTATTCTTTCTTCTTTTCTTTCTTCTGCACCGTTCTTCTCCTCTCGTGTCACTGTCTTGCTACTTGTTTGTGAATATTGTGCTAAAAGGTGATATTAATGCCTTTAGAGCTGTGCCAGGAATACTAACACACAGCTTCCCAGCATTTCAGCACTCTCTGTGCTACCTGGGTTTGTACTGCCAGATTACTTAGGATTACATTTGCACACAGCCACACAATGACACACTGACACACACACACACACATGCATAGACATAAACCATTTCTCCTCACAGAAGAGCACTCACCCTTACTCAAATTGGCAGTCGTTGTTGGCTCACCCCTCAGTTGAACCACTATGTTCTCCCGCAGTCTTTTACCAGTGTAATTGAAGTTTCGGTTCGGGAATGAATCATTGATGTGGTTTAATAGTGTGGGTTGTATGTTTGGGGGCAAAATGGCAAATTTGCTGTCTACCTCAAAGAGACATGAAATTTGAAAGGAAGAGTAAGGCAGTGGGAGGAAAAGATCAGAGGAAAACCGGGATGAAGGTGAAGGAAGGAGGAAATGGGTGGAGCTGGATAGATAAACGAAAAGGAAACGGATCAAGAGCGGATGTGTGCACATTTAAAATGCAGAGACAGAGGGTTTGGTAGAAGGAGGGCCAGAACAAACAGAGGGCAGTAGGTGTTGAGCGAACAGGAGAAGCGATCTCACACTGTGAAACGGAGACACAGCTCCGCTAGCAAAGATGAAGGGGTACTTAATTGGGTTTCTGATGCCTGCTTAATCCTATCCTCAATATTAATCCCTCACAATGTACATAATCATAATAAATACATCCACGGGGAGAAACTGTTAACAGGAAACCGTAATGCAGATAAAGAGTGCATGTGGGACACCTGTATACAACCTTTGGGGACACACTGAGGACATGTCTCATTCATCTTTCCCCCCGTGCAGTGTTTTGAGCACCAAATGGAGTTTGGAATCACACTTGAGACTCTAAATAACATCTTGCCCCAGGAACATAATGTGCTGATGAAATATAACTGTATCACTGTTGTATTCTTTAACAATGGTTTATATCCATGCAAAACAGCAACAAGTGGAAATAAGTCAACTTGCCCCAAAATAAAAATCCATTTTGGGGACCTTGTTTATCAGCTCTGCTTGTGCCAATTTTGAAAAAAATACTCTTTCTCATTCATGTTCCCAGTGTTTTAGTTTGTCATGTTGCCACTTACTAGCCTCTAGAGTGTTCTATACCTAGAATTCATGTAACATATTTCATAGTTAATTATTTTTATTCAGGTTTTGGATTTAATTTGTGCTCGTGTCTTTTTTTGAATGATCAAGCAGGTCTTTCAATAAATTTTTAGAGTGGTTTGTGTATTGTATTTAATTTATTTTACCCAGCTTGTTTAACGAAGTAAATTCTAAGGTCTTGCAGTAAAAATCTTGTACATACACAATATGACCATGTACAAATCATCCCAGTATTGGCGCAAATCCAAGATTAAACTACTTTTAAAGGACTATAACAAATAAACATCAGCTTTATTGGTGTTTGATTGACACATCATGTCACGATCGAACAGGCAGGACTCAAACACAGGACTCTGAATAATGCAATTAAGTGAGTTTATTTACAGGTAGACAGCAAATATGGTGGGGGTGGGGAGAAAGAGGGCTCCAGGGACTCCAGGGAAGGGAACACACATCCAAACTCACTCTACGCAGATGTCTACTCACACTCACGCTCGCTTGACAGGGTCTGAGAGGAAACAGGAGGGTCTGCATAGGAGAGGAAACGCACATTAGAGAATCAGCATAGCACGATGAGGGATTCAGGAATTACAAAGAGAGCTGGGGCTACACTAGCTGTGATAAGTACAATGATCCAGTGAAGAACATCACCCATCCGCCACCTTAAGTAGGCCCAAATGAAGATGATGAGCAGCAGGTGAATAAATTGTAGCCAGGTGTGTTGGCCAAAGGTAGGAAACTGCGAAAAAGAGTACCGCCCAGGCAGGGGAGGAGTGAGGAGGAGGAGAGAGAGAGAAACAGAGGCACAACAACAAACACTGACAGGGCAGAGGAGAGGACTGGAGGACCACACATATGGGATGTACCTAACCAGGAAGGGCCTTTATTTGTACGACCCCTCCCTTAAAGTTGGGAGAGTCCAGTTCCTCTTTTTCCAGGTAAATAACAATGTAACCTTCCTCAGTGCATCGTTAATAAGACTATATGATAATAATATAAAATTACGTCCTGGAACTTTTTTTTATAACTATACATGCAAAACAATACATTTTAGGCTTTGAAAAATGGAATCCTCCTCATATGACTTATTGTAGTTTGGTCCAGTTGCAAAGATGAGCTTAAAATTCAGGATGTGTGCAACATTGTTGTTTGCTTCTAACTCTCATGAGAATAAAACATATTTCCGCTTGTAGCCAGCCTGCATTTTGTTAGCTCCATTACCTCCCGGTTGAATCTTGTTTTTCTTATTGTTACGGGGCAGCCATGTCTCCTAGTGCATGTTTACAAGGTAGTAGGCGCGGGGTACTTGTATGCAACTGCACTTGCTGAATTTTGACCCATTTTATGATTTTTGTGTTTCACCCAAAGTGAGAAACATCCCTGGTCTCATTTACATATGGTATGGCAAAATCTTCTCCCAGCATGTTTTGTTTCCCTCTTACTTTTAAATTGCCTACAATGTTGTAATGCCATCATAGTACTCAATATATTGCAAAAAGTAGATGAAGGGATAAAGTTATAGAGGGATAAAGTTAATGAGCCATGCCATGAATCTATGGGAAAGAGTTGTTGAAGCTACATTACAAGGAGTGGTGATGCTCAGCAAGCAGCAGTGTGGCTTCATGCCAAGAAAGAACACTACAGATGCAATGTTTCCTTTGAAAGTGTTAATGAAGAAGTATTGAGAAGGTCAGAACAAGTTGCACTGTGTCTTTGTAGAGCTGAAGAAAGCATCTGATAGGATGCCAAGAGAGGAACTGTGGTACTGCATGAGGAAGTCAGGAGTGGCAGAGAAGTATGTGAGGATAGTGCAGGACATACATGAGGCTGTGGTGAGGTGTGCAGTAAGAGTGACAGAACAAATTCAAGGTGGGGTTGGGATTACATCAGTGATCGGCTCTGAGCCCCTTCTTGTTTATAAGAGTGATGGACAGGTTGACAGATGAGGTAAGGCAGGAGACTGTGACGTTTGCAGACAACATTGTGATCTATAGTGAGAGTAAGGAGCAGGTGGCAGTGAGCCTTAAGAGATGGAGGTATGCACTGAAAAGATGAGGAACGTCAGTAGAAGCAAGACAGAATACATGAGCAAATGAGAGGGAGACAAGTGTAACTGTAAGGTTTCAAGGAGTAGATCAAGTGTGAGCGAAGGAAGATGAATTTACATACCTGGGGTCAAAGCAACAGGCAGTGCAGGCAGAGTGGAGTGGGTGGAGACGAGTGTCAGGGGTGATTTGTTACAGAAGGATAGCAGCAAGAGTGAAAGGGAAGGTTTACAAGATGGTAATGAGACCTGCTGTAATGTACAGTTTGAAGACGGTGGCTCTAACAAAAAGACAGGAAGCAGAGTTGGCAGGGTTGAAAATGTTAAGTTGTTTTGTTGGGAGTGACCAGAATGAACAAGATTAGAAGGACAGATCAGGTTGAACAATTAAGAGACAAAGTTAGAGAAGCAAGGCTGAGATGCTTTGGACATGTGCAGGGGAGGGATAGTGGATATAATGGACAAAGGATGTTGAATATGGAGCTGTCAGGCAGAAGGAAAAGAGAATGACCACATAGGAGGACAGTGGAGGTTAGGGTGCTAAGAACAGGGCGCGATGAAGGATGATGAGCCACTGTGGTTGGTGACGCCTAACGAAGAATATATGTCTCATAAGTGCCAAGAAGCCATACATAATCAAAATATCAAAATAATTTTTAACATTTCTTTTTCTCTTTTTATCTAATGCACGTACAAATAGCCCTAAGTAACAATGTAAAATGAAACCAAAGAAAAGAGAAAAATGTTTGCTCAAGTTCATAATATATCATTTGGTTACATAACAGCTTCAACACCCTGGTGCGCTCAGATTTCCACATTATAATGAAATCGGTTTCCATACAAACATTATCACATTTCACTACGTAAACAAACAGAAATATATTTGGAAAAACGCGTTTTTCCCTCTCCTCTGCCCAGCTTCAACAGGTACCAGAGGGAGAGTGTGTGAAGAGCCATGCAAGTTTAATGCTGCCGGTTTCTGCAGTACAACAAAGCCCACAGTGTTGGTTTTCATCTTTCCTCTATTTGGAGCTAGTGGAGCATGAGGCGAAGGAGGAAAGGTAAGAAAACACTCTTTTCCCCCAACTGTCTCATATTTGTCAGTAAATCGCACTGGTATCACATCAGGTCACCCAGCAGGCTGTGAAATGACTTGTTGATCCCGGGAATGTGTGTGTGTGCGTTAGTGATAGACAGTCAGCGAGAGGCAGTGATACTTTTATCTGCAGGTTCGCCAAGGAAACCTTTTCAAGCCAGACCTCACAGTGAAACGGCCCTGCAACTTCACCCCATGCCAAAGCCACAGAGAGTGAGAAAGAAAGAAAAGCAGAGACGGGACATTAAAGGCATCACTGGTGTTTGACAAACAGGGAATTATCAGAAAAAAGGGTGTGCGGGGACTATGAGAACCACAGCACCACCAGCCCAGAATTCACCCGGTGGACACAAAGATTTGCTGAATGTTCCGCTCTAACGATGGCAAATTAGATCCGGGGGACAGAGAAGTGAGTGCAGAATGAATGAAAGGAGTACTGAGCGCTGTCCCTTGCATGAAGCCATATTAGCATGCACAGTAGATCTCTTTTATGGCATTGGCGCTGTCCGTGGTGCTGAAAAGACGTGGTTACACAACGGGTAATGTTCTACTTGGACGGTAGGAAAGAAGTGGGTATAAATCCCGGAGGAAAATTGAGATTTCAGCGAGCTATTAGCTTTGTGTTGCCCAACCTGACAGGAACATCGCGATCCGGCCTGCAGAGGTGCTTAAAAGTGGCATATTACATCAGAAAATGAATGGCCACCTTTTCAAAAAGGATTCAATTTGAAACAAAAAACCAAAACAAAAAAACCCAACTTTCAGTCCTCTTTTTGCTTCGAATCAATCTTTATGACACTTACAGCAGTCTAATACTTTTTGTGCTCGGAATTTGTGCATTTTCGAAAGATCTGTGCCATCAATAGCTCTCTGTATAAATCTAAGTCATCTAGAAGCAGCAAACTTATTTCTATATTTGATTGTCTGGCTGGCTTAATACTATTGTAATACTTAATACTATACGTGTGTGTGTGTGTGTGTGTGTGTGTGTGTGTGTGTGTGTGTGTGTGTGTGTGTGTGTATATATATATATATATATATATATATATATATATATATATATATATATATATATATATATCTCAGATAAGACAAATCCGATGTTTTTTAGATACTGAATGAAAACATTAACTGCAAATTCTCCCCGGGACCCGAAGAAGCGGAAGGAAATGTTAGCCGACGAATTTTCATTAAAATTCAACAAGAGGCAAGCTCCGTGAGAGGTTAGATTATTGGCGGGCAGACTCTCGCACACGCACACACACACACACACACACACACACACACACACACACACACACACACACACACACACACACACACACACACTTGGAGAGACGCTCACACACACACTTCACAGCTGGTGTGCCTTTCTCCAGCAGAGACTGACAGAAGCGGGGCGACCGCACTAAGCTGTGAGCGCTCTTTTCTCCTCTCCTCCACCAAGCGCGTCTTTTACTGTTGACATAAAAACTTTGAAGAGGTGAGAGTCGAAACGTCAAAACGCCGACAAATCACCGTCGACAGCGCGCATCAACAAAGAAGAAAGGGGAAAAGAAAAGAACCATCAAGTCTGAGAAAAGCGGTGGAGCCGGGAGAAAGAGGGAGCTATGCCATCTCCCGCCGAGCAGAGCCCAGTCCTCCAGTGTTGTGTGTCGGAGCTGCAGCATGGTGTCTCTTTCTGGACTCTGGACCTACTGCCTCGCCCCGGGGAGAACTCATCTCTTTTTCTTCTCTGCCAGAACGCTCCTGCTGCTTCTCTTATTAACCGTCTCTTCCTCCCCGGACGCCTGCTTCCCTCACCCACAACCTTGCCACATTCTCGCCCGGATAGGACACACCGTGCGTCTCGGTGCGCTCTTGCCGACCCGACAGCCGGCACGGATACAAAACGCGCTCAACCGCGCCCTGGCCAGCCTCCGGCATCAAGGCGGAGGGGCAGACTCCTCCACAACAACCTCTCAGCCACCTCCTCTGCTGCCCTACAACCTGAGCTTGGAAATGGTGGCTCGATCGCCCGCGGGAGGGGACCCTGAGTCATTGTCCCGTAGTGCCTGCCAGGACCTGGTGGTCAGGGGTGTGTCAGCCGTGCTCGCCTTTCCCCGCTCCAGGGAGGAGCTGATCCAGGTGGAGTTTCTCTCCTCTTTCCTGGAGATCCCCTTCGTATCTATCCTGGAGGACACAGAACCCCTTGTGACTAAGGTAGGGATTGACGCTGTGTGTCTTTCCTGGCCGTCACTGTGCACCTGTAGCGATCATCTTTGAAAGATGACAGTGAAAAATGGTTATGTGTGTATCATGGCTTTCATCTTTCCAGCATCTTGCACTTCAATTAGCAGCATGCCATGACCTAACATAATTTCATCTGATTCCAAGAGCTGACATTCTCCAGTGAGTCTTTGACTGACCCATTAGCCTGTGGCATGGATTTTGTTATCTGAGTTGGTGCAAAATGCTTCCTAGCCAGATTTTAAGGCAGGCTAAAGGCAAATGGACAGTGGTGGATTGGACAGAAGTGTGATCATCAGAGCAGTTATACTAAAGAATGATTAAAATAATACGGACAGAAATGGTGATAATGTTACACGGATAATTAATTTTAAAAAAGAGACATTTTAGTGTATCAGATTTTAACTTCTACCACTGTTGCCTTCTTCCAGCAAAGTCTGCTGTTCAGACTGATTTTAGCTGAGCTCTGGTGAACCTGCAGGCCCTTAACATGCATGTTTAATATCTGGTCACTCTGACTTGGTATTGGACTGAACCCCCGAGCGAGGTGAAAATTTCTCTCTTTCTAAGCTCTTTTCTCTGTGAATCTATGTGCGTATGTGTGTGTGTGTGTGTGTGTTTG
This sequence comes from Oreochromis aureus, assembly GCF_013358895.1. Classification (NCBI taxonomy): domain Eukaryota; kingdom Metazoa; phylum Chordata; class Actinopteri; order Cichliformes; family Cichlidae; genus Oreochromis; species Oreochromis aureus. The sequence goes on from NC_052960.1 coordinate 11,487,194, forward strand.
TGCCAGAAAGGATGTGTGCATTTAGAGATTGCTTCTGGCACCTTTCTGAGCCCATTCCAGCAGTTGAAATACTGATAGACAGATGTCACGGAGAAGTGTGGCTCATTCTATTAGTATGATCACATATATGCTATGTTTATGTGTGTACGTGCAAATTAGGTAGACAACACAGATCTATGTGTGTGTGCAATGTTAGTATTCCCAGCAGAACTGCCAGTCAGTCAGTGCAGCTTCTGTCACATTTGCCTACATAAAAATGTCTCTATCCCACTGAGCAGCCAACTGCATCTCTAAGTCACCACAAACATATGAATACACGCACTTTGCAACACATATTTAACTATCACCATCATGTGGGGTGGGGGTAAGTCTAAAATCTTTGTCCGGCCACCTCTCTTTGCCAACAATGGATTGCTTATTCGATTTCAATAAAGGTTGCATGAATGAGAAGTCAAACCACTTGATGAATGTGTCGGCAAAGCAAGGAGATAAGCAGAGGAGAGTAAAAGGAGAGAAATTTAGGAGATATGAAGGGGGGGATAGAAGGGGTGAGCTGGAAGAGAGAACAGGGTTCTTTTTTTCTATAGAACTGTGCCAAGCAGTCAGAGGGCAAACAACAATCATCACTCTCTTTCTTTGTCTCTCTGTGTCGTAGCGCTCCAGTATTTTTAGCCATAATTTCAAGAGACATTTGTGAAATGAAAGCCTTTTTTGGTTAATTTTTGTGTTTAATGCTGCACAAAAGCTTCTCTTTTTTTCTCCTTGGTGTCAGACTAATCTTTCTTTTTTATTGAAGATAATGTCCAATCTTATGATGGCTAACAGACAAAAAAGGACCAGAAAGTGGAAATTATTCCCCAGAGAACAGTTCTGAGTACAGCGTGTGACCAATAAGTGCTCTCCAAAACAAAAAAAGACAAATACAGCCATTTTGAAACACTTATTTAAAAAACCTGCATCTACTGCATGTAAAACATTTCAACATCCTTTATGATCTTGTTTTTTTGAACTTTCATGCCAATGGGGTAGACTGCTGAAAACATTAGCTCATTAGTTAATAGCTGGTTTCTTGTTTATTGTGATTCCTCTTTTTTTGTGATTTCATGTTTTTATATATGTGTTCTCATTACTGTCATAGATTTTGGACTGTGGGTGGACAAATTAAGCAATTTTGGGACGCTGTAAGAAATCTGAAAGGTCAGATTTTCAAATTTCCTGAATTATGACATTAAAATCAGGATAATTTCACCATTAAAAAATACAGTTGGTTTGGTGACGATAAAATAGCCTTTAGTCACAGCCCAAAAACAGTTTGAATTTCAGGGGAATGGCCTGTGAAGGATCGTAGTGTGTTTTCTTTCTCTCACACTCTAGGGTGCAACTCTATAGAAAGGGAGCAATGTGGGAAATTAAAGGACGCTGGCAGGAGGTGGGACAGGATCTTAAACACACACAGAGAGGGCAATGACGAGTGGGTTAGGTCAACAGGGAGGCCAATTGTTAGCCTGTACAAACAGGGAACAGTGCACAGGTTTCAAGGCTGACAGGGAAAAAACCCAAATCAGAAGATATAATTCTAATTAAAGATGCTATTTACATTCTAGCATCAGGAGGGCGGAGAGCTCCAGAGATGGGGGAGGTGGGCTGGAGAACAGCAGAGACAAAACAAATGGCTTGGCCAAAAAAAAAAAAAAAAAAAATCTGTCACAGATTGATCCAAATGAGAAGGGGAGGGGTTTTGTTTTTTCAGAAGAGTCTTTCCTCCTGGGGTTTTTAAATTGTGGAAATTCTGCAGGCTACTGGGAATTGAGCCCATGTTTTTCTGGTGAACAGATACCTTTCCTGGACATCAGAGAGGGATAGAAAGACACAAAGAAAGAAAGAAAGAAAGGTTCATGCACATTTAGAAAAAAAACAAACTGATTGTTCCCTTTACCTGCCAAAAGAATACTACATCAATCTTAAAACACCACAGAAAACTAAAAGGCGACTTGTTGACTTGTTTTCTTCTCAGGCTAAACAGACTTCTTCAAGGTCAAAGAAAATGTCAATGAGGGGAAAAAAATACAGTCTTTCACAAATTAATTAGTGTGTGGCACAGTTTTATTTTTCTTTCGTGACAGCTAATTCGCCATATTTCATGTTTCATCTGACGACAACAACAAAAGAAATACTCTTCCATGTCGGGGGCGTCATGTAGCATGTGTGACATTTCTTGGAGGTTGTGATGATAGATTTTTCTGACTACCTTTAAGTGCGCCCAAAAAACCCAAACCAACCAGATGCTGAGGGGTTGAAGGGTTGTCATCATTATGCAAATTTGTCCCACAAATTGTCACATGAAATTCTCTATTGTCAATTATTCCCGTGTCACAAGACTGAAAAATATTCAGCACCACTGATGAAACAGAGACATGAAAGGGCATAGACAGACACGGGGACAGAAAGACAGCCAGAGACAGGGGTCGTCTGTCCGTCTGCGTTCTCCTCTCCCTGCTTAGTCAGAAAGAGCTCTGGGACTATGTGATGTGTCTCAGTAAGGAAGTGCTTATTCTTCCAACCTACTTAAGCTAATTAGAACCACTGTATGACCCCTAACTGTAAATCTCTCTCATCCATCTATGGCATGCAGGATGGGAGGAGAGGAGCAAGGAAGAAGGGACAGAGAGGGGTGGGGAACGAAAAGGAAATGGACTTCTAATTCCCATTAGGGCCATTATGGGCATTTTGGAAGCTGATTTTTTTCATCAGTAGCTTTTCATTGATTCAAAGTAAGTAATGAAATTGAGCATATTTGATATTTAAGCAAAAAAGTCCAAAAATAGCCTGGATTAACCCCATAATAAATGGGATGGGGTTTGAAATTGGTATTCTTTGCATATGTTGGGATGTGTTGGTAATAGTAACAATTTAATTCTAATTTTTTTTTTTTTTGTTAATAGTTGGTGCAATTTGCCAACAGATATAATTGAAAAAGAACATCTATGCATTTTTAATGTGGCTAGCCTTTTTTCATGCACAGTACTACCAAACAATTCTGGATTTGCTGATAATATCACAGGAATTATTTAGTGAGATCATGATTTCTTTTTTTGAAAGTGTATTAGCGGAGAGAGCCGAAGGAAATGGTTTTGCTGATTTCTGAGTGTGATTAGGTGAGAGGGGTGGTATGAAGTGAATCCATTATTTGTCATTCTCCACAAGTGGAACTGAGTTCCTGCAGCTCACTTTACTACCAGTTGCCATTGAAATAAACCTTGGATTTTTTTTCCCCATAAGGTGGAATGTACAGAAGTCTATTTCACAGACTTTAATCCTGACTAACATTCATATTTTTCCCCTTTGTAGTTCCTTTACCTCAATTATTTCCACAAGACATTCCTCATATTATTATATTCCTTTCAATAAAGAAGAGTGTTTTATTCCTATTTCACAAAGCCTATTTTGTACTAGCCTTGTATACATGCATTATGAGTACAAAGGCATATTTTTCTTGACCCACCTTGCACCTGTTACATTGCCGCTGTGTTTAGTGATGCTGATAATTAAATCTCAATCTATACTGAGCTGCTGAACCTCAAGTCCCACGGAATCGCAGCATTAACAGAACGCCATAACTGCAAATGCTGATGTCATTACCACTATCCCTAAACTGTAATTACCACAATACACACCACAAAGTAATGCAGTGTATTATTCATGAGGTCTTTACTGTTTATGATTTGAAACAACCTTTATCGTTCTGTTGGTGAACTACTTTCCCTACTGCAATCTATCCATCCCGCATTCTTTCATTAAGTCTCTTCTTTTTTTAATGACATACCTCATTCTGCTTAGTAAAATGAAGATTAGTACAGTAAAAAACCCAATTTGCGACTTTGAATGAAATTACATTTTAATCCCGGGACCCTGCTGAATAAGACGCATTGTGGCTCGGAGCTAGCCCTGCTCTCAGAGGACACACATGCTGCAAACGCGTTCGCACACACATCTGCAGTCCCGCGTGCACATCTGCAGAGAAATGCAAGTACTGGCCTCACGCAAAAAATGTATCTTGCATATATGAGATTCACGCACGCACAGAGAGTCTGCCCTGTGCTCACTAAAGGTTATTAAGCCTAATGAGGCTTTGCAAGGCCATGCTGCCTTTAGTGTTTTCTTTGAGATGAGGAGGGGATTTGTGCCGTAAAACCACAGTGGAATAAACGAGTGGAAAGAGAGGGACAAAAACTTGCGCCTAGCCAGCGCTGCAGGGAAACTGACAGCTTGGGACAAGCAGGCCACTTAATGCAAACAGCTCAAAGCTTTTTCTTTATTAGTACTATGATGACAGTTCAGCGCGGTCTTGACTGAGCCAGATTAATTGAGCAGAGCAGAAACAGCGGAGTATGTATTACCAAAAGGACTCTGGGCTTGTTTGAGCTGCTCACTATGGCATTCAAGTTAGTGTTCTAATGTTTGTCTTGTGTTTTTGCCTCTGGTAAAACAAATGTCTCCAGTAGTTCCACACCAATTTTATGTTACTCAGTGGAGCTAAAAAGTAAATGAAGTAGACCAGTGATGGATGGAAGCAAAAAGCACCAGAATGGCTGTATATATCAGCAAGCAAAGGAGATGTGGTTTTCATTATAATGAGTTAATAAAGGAACTGATGGAGGTATATAGGGATAAAGAAAGAAGGAATTGGTCCATTCTATACTCAGAAAAGAGGGAAAACGTTGAATGGGAGAATATGGAAGTAGGGGAAAGTGAGGAGGAAATATGAGAATGGACAGAATATGTGGAATTAGAAACCGCATGAAAAAACTACTCATCAAGCAAAAATTAAGGAACATTTGAAGGACGAATCTTGGAAAAAAGGAAGTATATTTCAGAGAATAAGAAAGTGACTATGGAAAAAGGGAGGCACCAGGTAGAAAACAAGGAAAGTAAAGACATAAGGGAATAAATTTAGTGTAAATAAACAGGAAAGAATCAGGAATTAAAGAATAAGGCATGGGGAGAAAGTGGTTATTTTGAAAAAAGGGAGGGAAAGCAAAAGGAGGGAAGTGGGATAGAGGAATAAATAGAAAAACTAGTGAAGGGTGGAAAAAAAGAGGAGGGATCAGCAGAGGAAGGAGAGTTCAAAGGTTGAAATAAATGAAGAAGAGAGGGTGGAGGTGCAGGGAGGGAAGGTGGTAATGCTGGGGAAGGCTGACAGCAGTCCCACGACTTGTGTTTTCTCTTCCATTGCACAGTCTGATGGAGGCAGTTTTATCTACACTGTGCCGGTTCATTAGAGGATTAGTGAGTGATAACTAAAAGTTATCTGTGATTGAAAAACACCTTCACTCCAACACGTGCACACACGTGGACATGCGCACATGTACACACACATTCTGTTTACACACTAACACACACTGTGCACATATAGATTGTACTCATGCAAACTTATTCAACTTCCCAAACTTATTCCATCCACCAAAAGTTAGTGCCATCTTTCCCGTTCTGCAGAACCTGCGATCGTGCAGCAGTTGTTTGCCTGCATACACACATGAGAATGTGTGTTATAGTTTTTCATTATGTGGCAACTGAGGCAGAACACCACAAATCTAGGCCAGGTGGGCTTCAGTGATAAGGGCACATCGGGAGACAACACACACACATCATAGGACCCTATAGAAGATCCCATAGGCATAGGTCAGGGGTGAAAGACAAGCAGACGGGAGAGGCAGACAAGTGGCGAGACAGGGGAGAGAAGGTGAGAAAGACATGCGCTGATGTGAGATTAAACAGATGCTGACAGATGGCGTTGGGGCATAGCTGAGCCACTGCCAGAGAGACAGGTTAGCCAAACACAAGGAGTGAAGAGGAGAAAATGGGGTAAATGTCCAGAAAGGGGTAAGACAAAATTCAAGTAATAAAAGCAAAAGAGTAGGAAAGAGAAACAGATAGAGAACTAAACAGAGTTAGACAGATAGCAATTCCGACAGGGTGGGGTGGGAAACAAAGAAAGATTAAAAACTGAGAAAGAAATAGCAAAGTGAAGTGAGCAAGTAAGTTAGAGATAGAAAAGGAAAGGGGGGACCAGGAGGTGTCAGAGAAAGTGTGACAGAGCCAAGAGCTGTCAGGGATGAAGTTATTTGAGAGGCGGGTGAGGCACAGACAGGAGATTGAAGGATGGTAGACCCCAAGGTAACTTCTGTGTTCCTTCTGGGATATTTATGTTGGGAGTTGGCAAGAAAACAGGCATGATTTAGAGCCCATCTGGTTAGGCTTCAACACCACCTGCCCACAGAGGAAAAGCTGTCTGTAAGGAGACATACAACAGTGCACCAGTGGCACTTGTGTACACACGCAAACATGCTTCGTTACATCAGTTACATGTGTAGAAATGGAACCATTTCCCTCGATTTGGCTCTCCTCCAGTTTTGGCATTTTAAATTTGAGTTTAAATGCTGGGATTTAGGGCAATGCACATGATCTTAAACATAAACTATATCATAAAGTTAGATCTTGGTCCAATTTAGTGTATGTTTTGGATGCTAAAGATCAGAGTAAGGGCAAAATGAAAATGGTTGCATAGCAGGTCACAGCACTGAAAAAAGTGAAACCAGTTATGTTTGTGGATGGAAAACCTGATCACCTTGTTTAAAGTAATAAAAATCTTTATGTAATGAAGCACGACCATAAAAACTATAAGCCTACTACAGCTTTAGCCAGATCACAGAATAGAATGATGATTACGGAAATCTGGAATTTGTGCAGCATTTTTGTTCACTACACTCTGACCTCGCCACTCCCCACAAGGAAACACTCTACTCATCTCAGCAGGGAGAAGGGATTTGTGTTGGTGTGTGCAGGCATGCAGCAAAAGAATGAGCAGAGCACTGACAGCTTAAGTACACCGCTGTGATTGAAAGGGTTTCTTGAGGTATGTGATCGCTGCCTTTTGCTTGTCAGTCTGTTTGTCAACAGGAAAAACTACAGAACTGGATTTTATGAAACCTGGAGGAGTATATGGAGCATGGCCAAAACTGAACTTTTAAAATTAGGCATAAATCTGGATTATCGTGTTTAAAATTTACAAAAATCAGGGAATTGGCCTTGGTCGAACATGAGCTTTGAAAGGGCCCTTTCCATTTGGTTGCGTGTTGCTTTTCTAAATGCAGCAGCTAACTCAAGTGGGGCTCCTGTAACTACCTTGCAGGTTTAGTTTTTTATTTTTTATGTGGAAAATTTTGTTAACGATATTTGTGAACACAGTTCACAGTTCAGCACAGCTAATATTCCAGTGCATTGTTTTGAATAATGGATTTTCCATCAAACTGGTTTGGGCCATTGGGCAAACAATGCTTTTACTACAAATCCTGAAAAGACTTGGATGCTACGTTTAGTGCTCTGTATATTCATGGTGTCAAACTACCATTACTTTCTTCAAATCAATATGTGGTGTTTGCAAGTGGTCAGACTGCAGAAACAACAAAAAACTAATACAGGTTAAATTGTACTAGTATGTCTCAAGAAATTAAAATATTATGAAAATTGTTTTTTGTTAAATTAATTAAAAAGGCAGACCTTTTTATATTTTATATTCATGTCACATAAAGTCAAATATTTCAAGTTTGCTGATTATTGGCTGTAATAAAAAATGTAAATAACTGTGGTAGGACTTTTTTATTAAAGCCTAGAAATAATGTGGTAAAGGTGGAGTAATAAGGTGGGAACAAGAGGTTAATAACTAATTTGGTAATAGAATGTTATTACCATGTAATTACAATAAAATGATAATATATACATAAAATTATAATAGCATCCTAATGTGTCAAGGTGTCAAAACATCAGTGTATAAAATTAGACATACTTTTTTTCACATCATTACCCTCAGTTTCTGGCCTGTTATTAACCAGTTACATAGAGTTCAGTGAAATATCACTCAGGTAGAACCACTGTTTGTACACGGTAGTCACTTGGGATCACCATCAATTTTGGCAATTAAGTGGTATTAATATACCACTTAATTTCCACATTCTTGCCTCTTTGTTTCCACCTTATTGTTCTCCTATTACCACATTATCACTGGAAGCTGCACTGGAAAGTGGAACCAAAAATAAATAAATCTGAATTACATGTCTGACGTGAGTGAAAACACCCTCAAATTAAAGCTACGTAAACTCGTCACTTGTTTCAGCTGCAAATGCAAAATGACGGCACATGCCTTCTGACTTTTCTAAAACTTTCACACAATTCCACATTTACGTTAATACTGACACGATCTTCCTGTAAAACGCATGTCCTATCCCGTGATTGCAGGGACCTACTGATGTAAATCCAATCATGCTCACACACATAAACTCTAGTGTTCAAACGCCATGAAATACACACACGACAGTCACAGTCACAGCTCTGCCCCACACCTACGTGGACAGGAATGTCTCAGTCAAACTGTATCTGGGACCATCCATCACACACAAGCAGTTGTCATTTCTTGGGAAGTCATGTTTCTCTCACCTTCTCCCTTTCTGTATTGACCTCTGCGTTTGAGCTGGCTCCATAAAGTAGAGCAGAGCGGAACGACAGATAAATCCTCAGTGATATCCTCGTCTGATATTCATTTGCACAACATCTAACACATAAATACTATTTATTGGATGAGAAGAGACATGCAGACATGGCACAACAGAGCAAGTCACTACAATATACAAGGTAGCAGGGAAAAATTTAAAAGGGCGAGTACTGAAGGCAAGTGATGTGTGAATTTAAAAGTGAGTTTAAATGGGATGACCCACAAGAAAATAAAAGAGATGGAGAAATAAAGAGCTAAAAAAGTGTGATAGAGAGAAGAAAATAGGATGTGATCAATTTTCCTTCTTCATTGTCCTTCACAACAGAGGACAGACCGTCCTCCAGATAGCGCTAAAGCAGCTTCCCTGTCGCACTTATCTCCTGCCAAGTCACGCAAGAGAGCGGTGCAATATTTCACTCTAATTCAGGTAGTAGCATGCATATATCTTGCATCTAGCTGCTCATTTTCTTTGTTGTGGTTGAGGGACAACTGAAGAACACCATAAAATTACTATTTGTAAAACCTTTCAAGATAAATTATATGACCAAAATGTGGACTGTTTGGACACTTATTCAGATAAAATGACAAATATCATGACAAGAAAACAAATCTTTTTGTTTGATAACTTTATGCCCGAGTACCATATTTTCCCAGTACAACAGTGTAGGCGTGTAGGTGTGAACAGTCAACTAACTTCACTTGGGTTGTCATGTCATAACGTTTTTATGCTCTATAAAAAACAGATTCCCTGAGATGTAACGAGGTTGTTGCACCGGCAAACAGTACAAGACTGAGCAGAATCAATAAGTTGTGAAGTACCTCAGGCAAGGAAACGGAGTCAAGATTTTTTAATTGAGAAAAAGGGAATGAACAAACATTGAATTGGGTTGTTCTTTGTTTTCTTCTTTTGTTTTCTTTCTTTTGTTTTTGAAAAAGAGAAGCTTGTGGCATTATTTTTTTCTGTGTGTTTCAGCAGTAGAGTGGCCGTGAGGTTTTGCTGGAAACCAACTGTTTATATTTTCCCAACTCATGACACCAGAGTGAACTGGCACTGAGGCATGCAGGTGGAATGGTTTGGTAGAAAGATCCTTTTCAGGCAGGACAGCTGGGCAAAATGGTTGGGTGGATATATCTTTTTCAGGCAGCCCGCCGTTGACTACTGCTGACTGAGACTTGTCAGGTATAAAATTGGACTGGAGGAGCGATATCTCAATTTCAGTTGAGATGCTGCAGAACGAGTGGATCGAAATCTGTCCTTTAAAAATGTAAAGTCTCATTTAGGAGGATTGGCATACGACGTGTGATAATGAAACACATTTGAAACGACTGAACTGTTTCACCAGAGTAGAAGCATTTTATGTTGCCTTTTGTCACCTAGCTGGGTATGAAAAGCAAAGGAAGGCAGTGCAGTATCTGAAAATATGAATTCCTTCTTTAGTGCAGTGCACAGAAGAAGAAAATTAGCTTTCATCAAATGACTCCTTCAACAGAAAAAATGGGAAAGGCATAGAAGTCACACTTTGTCCTTGTCCAAAAGGCTCATTGCGCTTGAATATCAATAGCAATCTAAAATTATACATCGAAATAATCAATTGCAGGCTTAAAGCTTCCAAATTAATTAAATGATTATGAAACAGCAAAGTTGGGCCAAGGTTACATAAGGCATTATAAATGTAATGCCCTGAAACTCGCTAACTTAAAATACAAGTCCCACAATTCTCCTGGTGGCAGTGAACAAATAGGGTTCATATTGCAAGAGAGATTAAGTGTTGAAATTACAGTTTTGAGTTTTATTTTTATGCATACTTAATAAATAGTTGGATTTACATGCAAGTCAAGAAGGAGAAATGGGACTTTCCTGCCATCTGTGTGTTTTGCTTTTCCTTTTTGGCACAAAGAAACAAAGCATAGCTTATGAGTCAGCAAAGCAATCATGGTATTGGACATTCCCGCAGCAGTCACTCTCAGACTTTGTTTAACAGTGTTAATTTTCCAAATGGCACCATAGTACAGATGCAGAGTTCATTGGCACGCTTGTCAGCTGTGGTTAAAGGATGCCTGATAGACCAGTACGTGCTTGATCTGTACATTCCACTTCCCTGTCCACTCTGTGTCAGTCTCAATCCAACCATCGCCGCTGCATCAACAGAGGGGGTTACAAGTTGACTGCCAAGGCAGAAGCTCTGCCAATAGCACTGTTTGTGCGCCTGTGTCTTTTGTTGTTATATTGGGTGTGAAAAATGTTTGTTGTGTCAGCTTTGGCATGAATGCGCTGTCCTCACTTTACCGTATAAACAGTTGAGTTTGAGCTCAGGTTTTATTTTAGTTTCACACGAGCTTCCTCTGCAGATTTTATTGCCTGGATCTTTTGAAATAATAATGTTTACTTGTTCATTTCTGTGAGTCCTTTGTAGATGTCGTGTTCATTTTGGATTTAAGGCTGACTTTCACTTTTGTTTCTGAAAAGATTGATTTTTTTAGCCACCCAGAGAGAGAGGAACAAGCTGAAAATGAACACTAAGTTGCCCAGCAGACACTAAAGATTACACTTAGCATTTATCTGGATTAATGGCTTTTTAACTAATGCAAGCTTAACAGTCACTCTTTGCATACGTGTAGTTTGATCTTGTTTGGAACAAGTAGTTCCAAATTTCATTTGCTTGGTATTTAGTGATGGACAGGTGGAGTACAGTGGGTTAATCAGAATCTGCTTTCAGCGTCTGGAAAGGAAGATTTAACAAATAAAGAGTAAAAATTCAAAGCGTTCTTATTCCAGGATGTTAAAATGTCACAGATGTTCTGTCACTTGTGCTGGTGTTCCAGAAATACAGCGAGATATGCTCTGTGATGTCTGTGTCTTAGACACGGAGAGATAACGGTCCTCTTTTAAAAGGTGATGCCAAGTTACTTGTTTGCCCACCAGGGTATCGCAATTCACAGCCTATTAAGGACCTTAGTGTTTTGCATTTTGTTTTCATATGCTGATTCATTGTGACTGTTGCTTGCTTTTTTTACTTGCTTGCTTATTTTACTTGCTTTCACTCACTGCTTGGGCACCAAACACTACTTCAGTGTTTCCTCTAGGCTGGCTGCAATGGATGAAGGGAACACTGTGCTTGGTTAGGTTAAGGAAAAGATCAAGATGTGGGTTAAAGTATATTGTGTTAAAATATAAATCCTGCATGTTAGTGTAATGATGTGTATGCACAAGTTCAATAAGGAAGGAAGATATTTCCTAAGTTTTTGACTGCTAGTCTGTTCTCTACATCACTACCACTTTCCCATGCTGTCAGTCTCAGTGCTAACACCATTACCCTGGTCCAGTCATCTTCTTGCCTGCCTTCGTTGAATCAATCAGCCTCCACTCTGCATGGTTTAAATTTGTGCTCTCCGTCACTCTCCCTTTCAGAATTGTGCAACCCACCTCCTCCCATCTCCACCTCAACCAAGTCACTCAGAGCTCCATCCAAGCCTCAGTCTTCATCTTCACCACACCTCTGCATCTAGGGGGTGTCCTGTCCTGTCACCCCTGGGATACCGATCTGCCATGATGGGTCATCGGATTCTAATCGCCAAATACATTCATACATTTCTCTGTCTCAATAAATCATGTTCAGTTCTTCCAAATGACCTCTCCTTATTGAACTGGTCGTGTTCTACTGGTGTCTCTTAACTCACAACTTGATGTAGTTCTTTGCAAGCATCTATATTTATAGCAAGGTGGAAATGAGAGATTCATATATCCTTTATTTATCCAGGTAGAGATGCACCGATTGCAATATTCATGGCTGAAGTGTACCCTGCTGATACTTATTTTTTCCTGATTCTGATTTTTTCTTCAATGCAAAACATTATTTTCATAATACAAAATACAAAAATAATTAAACCTTACAATTTTAGCTAAAATCTCAGGTACCAGATGTCCTTTCACTGGATAATAAAGAGCTCTGCTACAGGAAAGAGGTACAAATAATTCACTGAATATGATTTGTTGTACACCCACATTTATCTGACGTGTTTTATGTTACGTTCCCCTGAGGGGTCTAGGCGGTGAGGGGGAAGTAACAAAAAGTGTCCGGGTCAGAAAAAGGAGTCAAGGAGGCAAAAGGGTTAAATTAAATAGTTTTATTAAAGTAGCTCAACTAAAAGAGACGGACAAGCCGCTATCACCATTTAAGGAAAACAAACAAAACTCAAGCGTTGGTCAATAAAGTAAAAAGTAAGTCAAAAAGAGAGCAGCTCACTAGCTGCAACCACACAAACACACAGCTCACTAGCTGCAACCACACTAATGGCACTCTGGCCCAGTGCTCACCTTTCTCTGGGCTTAAATCCCTTTAATTACTGACGAGAGTCAGCTGCACAAAAGAAAAAGGTGGCACCTAAAGCAGGAGAGATGGTAGGACACACCCACACAGACAACTTCAGGAGGAGGCCCTGCTAGGGCCGTAACATTTACCTTACCAAACAAGAGAAGGTGCAACAAATTATATTACAAAATTATATAACTAAATAAATGTCATGTACTTGCATAATTTCCCAATTTTTTTTAAATTTTTTTATTTTTTTAGAAATTCACCAGATAAAGGACATCAATCCTTTTCTCTTTATTACTTGTCTCCACAGCTTTAGCTTTAGCCACTTTACTTTTGTTAGCTTTTATTAAAATCTCCATGTTCAATTCAACCTGGTGAAGGTGAGTTAAGTATCTAATTACATTTGTTGTTACAAATATTTTCACGGTGTTGGGGTCTTCGTTAACAACAAAGAGCTTCCACATTAATGATGTGTTCTCATGTGGTTGTGAGTGTACACCTGAGTTGCTGTGTGCATGTTTGGAATTGGAAATTTCACTAGAAATCACAGATTATGGTTCCTGGTTGGTCAGTTATCTTATCACTATGTCCAGGTAAAACTCTCACTGAGATTAAAAATCTCTTTTTCATGAGTGACCGCCAAGAGGAGCAGACATCTAATATTGCATTAACCCAGTGTGTTGCATGCACATATCTGTGACACAGCAGTTTTTAAAAAACACCAGTATTTGATGCTCCGTGAGAATGGGCATCAAACGAGAATAGATTTGAGTGACAATTCTACAAGTGACAGCTTTCACATACTAATTTGATCCACTGCTGATAACTTTATTTCTAACTCGGTTACAATTGCTGAAAGCCAAATGTATTCCATGAACAATTCAGAAGTGTTCACATTTAACAATTAATTTCAGCTCAGAGTTTTGAACCATCGTGATTTCACCTGGCTCCTTTCTGCTTCAACAAAGTCAGTGCACATATTTGTGGATGTCCTATACGTACAGCAGGCCATACACTAAAAGAAATGCTGGTCAATTCTTATTCCTTGGTGGCACTTAAAGAATGAGATATTGATCGCAACACACACAACTTATTTTCCTGCTTTATGTAAATCAGTTTGTGATTGACAGTTTCTGGACCCATAGCTGTCCATCCCACTGACTGTTGATACCTATATCCATTCTCCAGCCCACCAGTGGTTTAACCCTGCTTTCAAATTAGCATCAGTTGCTTCTCCAAGAGCTTTTATTAACAGTGGACATTTCCAAAACCTAATAATATTGCTGGTTTCTCTCTATAGCATGCCTGGGATTGTACAAGCCTAAGTGATTAGTTTTACAGCAGCACAAATCGCTCTGAAGTAGATTGTCAGCGGTGAGTGCAGGAGGTCCTCAAGAGGGAAAACATTCAGTCCTCTAGCTATTTAATTATGAGGGCAACAGACCCTTGGGTGCATGGCTTCTTTCTCTCACGAAAGAGGCTCACTAACAAACTCCGGTGAATGCCTTTGATTGATCTGAAGCTATTTGAGGTGGCCATGAAAAGAAAAAAGACAGTTACAGAAGGAGGGAATGGGAGAGGAGGAGAAGAAGAAAGCAGGGAGAGAGGGGGCTGGAAAGAAAAAAGATGGAAGGAAAGCGGAGAGAGGGATATCAGCAGGGAGGGAAGTACTGTATGGAGCCAGGAAGAGAGAATGAGGGATGAAGGGAAGCAAGGCATGGATAGATGGCTGGAGGGATGAGTGGAGAGAGAGAGGAGGGGATGTTGGCGTCTTTTTTGGCACGGCAGTTTCCTGCACACACAGAATCCACACAACTAGACACAGACTCAAGAGGTGCATTTGCACACATGCTGACACAAAAACACACTTTGTTAAACTGGTGTTAGGGCTTCCACTGTATCATGGGAACAGAGATGTGGATGTATTTGCATAAGTGGGTATTATACTCTGAGCCAGTGGACAGTAGCGATGGCTAAAGTAGATAAGATAATGCTTTCATTCTCTCTTTCGCTCCCTCCCTTGCCCGGTTGCCACACACAAACTCTCCATTTATTGCTTACTGACTTTTTTTACTCAAGGCAGAAAAATTCTCTTCCTGCTCCTCGTACTTTGTCTCCCTCCCTCTCAAACAAACACATTCATCCTGTATATTTGTTGTGCAGTTAACACTTTTCACACCCTCCAACTTCTCCTCTTATCTCCTTTACTAAACTCCCAGTGTGAGAACTTTTTCAATTATCCCTGCCTCTACCTCTGAGGGTGAGGGACGAAGGCACTGTTTTGGCAGGATAAAGAGCCCGCAGAGGAGAGAGAGAGGGGAGAGGGGAGGGGAAAGAGAAGGGTGGAGGCAGGAGGGGTGGGAGGAAAAGAGAAGTTAAGGGAGAGATTCCGCAGTGACTCCGTTCCAACAAGTCATCTTTCATTTTTATGACTTCAATCAAGTGTCCTTGAAGCCTAAATACACCCAGATCATGCACTCTTATCCTGGCTCGAAGACTGGGATACCTTTAAGTATAATAATACCTGGACTGCCCACTGTGTGCACAGATTTTAATGACTGTCAGTCTAGTCCTGTCATTTAATAGCAAATAGTGTCCTGTCCCTGCTGTGCTTTGGCACAAATACAAAATGTACCCCATTTACTTTCATTTTTTTCTCTTTGTCATTGCCTCTAAGTGAGCCTCACTCTCTTCTGCTCCTTCTACCACATTTTGCTCTCCACCTCCACCTCTCATTTCTACCACTCTCATGCACACGTCTTTCTCTTGGCAGGACACCACTGCAGTTTGTCACAATATGGTACTGGAAGCAGTGAGAGTACCTTTGTTTCTCTCTATCTGTGCGTGGGTGTGTGACAGAGTCTGTGTGAGGGTGAGAGATAGAGAGACAACTGTAAACTTGCTGAGGATGTAACCTTGCCCAGAGAACTCTGGCTGCAGAAAGTCAACTGTCACCTTTGTGTGTGTTCCACTACAGTTACAGAGTTATAGGAGTGTGTAATTCCATCTGTCAGAGTCTACCTCAGTCTGTGTGTGTGCGTGTTTTACGTGTGTGTCCGCGCACGAGCACGCACAGCAGGACTCCCTCCTGTTCCTTCGGGCATTCCTATTCCTCGTCCCATTTTCATCCTTCTCTTTCTTATTAAGACTTGTCTTCTCACCTCTCTGTTTCTCCATCTCTCTCAGTTTCCTCTCCATTTCCTCATTCCTTTCGCAGCATCGTTTTTCTCACTTCTTCTCCCCTCTCCACCTCTACTTCTCGGTCTATCCATCTTCTCTACTCTCCCTTTTTGTTTTTGCCTCACTCACCCTTCCCTCCTGCTTATCGCTTTCCTTCCCCCTATTTTCCTCCTACTCATTTCCCACCTGTATGGGATTGCTGTTCAGAGCCATCGAGCCCAGCGCTTGTAATACCCTGACCAGAGTTATTTAGCCGCGATATGACAGGTAGGGAAATGAAATCACCACTTGGGTGTGTGTGTGTTTTTCGTTTCGTTCCCCTTTACTGTTTCTCCTTCCCATTTATGAGACCCTGCTGCAGGGCTATTTTTAGTCAGCTGCCACCTTCTCACTGGCTTGTAAAAGCCGTCCACCAGACGTTCACTTAGGCAGAAGTTCTCTATTGTGATTGGGGGATTGATGAATGTTATCTGCAGTGGTGTTTTGGAATGAATTTTAAAAAAAAACACCTTCCCCTCTCTCTCTCTCATCGCTCCAGCATTGCCTGACATATATATATTATAAATATTTTAAAACTGTTGTGTATCACATATTATATTGACAGTGTTGGGAAGGTTACTTTTAAAATGACAGGTACTGAATACATGCCCCAAAATGTATTCTGTAACGTATTCCGTTATCAATGAGAGTCACGTATTCTGAATACTTTGGATACTTAATGTATCATGCTGTTTACAACTACATGAATGTGTGTGTCCGTCCGTGTTTTAATACGTCGTTTCTGGTAGCGAAAAACTAGCTTTACTTTGTTGTCTGGGTCAACTTTGCTTGCGGGAGACAGAGAGAGGCGTTGAAAGGCCTCCAACATTATTTTTCGAGAAAACTGAACACAGTGTACAGGGCTATTTTTACTTACAAATGGGCTGCCAGGCACTCTTCTTGGCACTGGGTTATTATTATATTTACATGCTTCCAGCTCCACCAGTGACAGCTCGGACTTTTCCTTTCTCTCCCTCCCTCGCTCACAGAAGTTCTCTATTGTCCATTCTCCCTGGGCACGGATTGATGAATGTTATCTATGCCTGTAGTGTTTTTAGCAAACAATTAAAAAAAAGCGCTCACCCAGGAAAACGCAGAAGAGAGCGTCACCCTGTAACACCTTCCGCCTGGAACTCTCTAGCTGTCAAACAAACCCAAACAATCCTGACCCGCATTGAAACAGGGAAGTACTGACATATTTATTTCAACAAATATTTTCTGAATAAAAACTGTTACAGTATCATATTTTGTATTCTGAATTATATTGAGTCAACACTGTATATTGAGTCTCTGCTTGCTTTTGGCTGACAAATAGATGATGATAAATGTATTAATTCATTTACAGGTTTGGATTTAGGGACTCATATACCACTGTCAGTTTGGTTTTAGGATAGGCCTGGTTTCAGCTGGCCCATCAGCATTGTACAGAAAGAAATACTGTCTATTACCTGACAGTGAATAGATTCATACTGTTTTGCCTCGAGGCAGCACGGTGGTTAGCACTGTTGCCTCACAGCAAGAAGGTCCTGAGTTCAGTTCCACCATCAGGCCAGAGTCTTTCTGTGTGGAGCATGTTCTCCCCATGTTTTTGTGGGTTCTCTCCAGGTACTCCAGCTTGCTCCCACAGTCCAAAGACAATGCCATTAGTGGGAATAGATTAATTCTAAGTTGCCCATAGGTGTGAATATGAGTGCGAATGGTTGTCTGTCTGTATGTGTTATCCTGCCTCTCGCCCTAAGAGAGCTGGGATAGGCTCCAGCCCCCCACCACCCTGAAAAGGATAAGCGGAAGAGAATGGATGGATGGCGATGGCACTCCTCAGTTGTTGGATTAGTGGAGCTGTTGTTTTTAACTATCTAATATTGTGATTGTAGATTAATTTTTAAGAAATATATTAAAATAAAGGAACAATTTGGTTTTAATTTAAATAGATTTTTCATCTTTTATGGCAACTCAGTCCTAATTTTGATTGACTGATTGTCTGTGTGTTCTACTGCCAGTTTGTAATATAATTCAGCATTATTAGATTAATGTTTCATGGGGTGGATTTCCTCAGGTGGTGGTTTTGGTCATTTTTCTTAAAACTTTCTTGTATTTGATCAAGGATAGAAAGGACAGCTGCTCAGTTTGTAGCTATGCTATGCTGCAAACCAATGATACTAGAAAAAAAAAGAGTCACAGAAGTAAAAATATAGTTAGTTTGACTGCTAACTTGAAAAAGTCTTGACATTCTCAAAATGGCTGCAGATAAACCAGAAGAAGGGCTTTTGAAGTTGCATCCAAAGAGATTTGGTCTGCGATGCTCATGCTTTTGCCAAATCTCCGTTCTCTAGCGTGGTGCAGGTTTGTTTGGTAACAGACAAGTTGGTCACCCCGACTCATAAAAACAAAAAGTAGATTATGCTCCCTGCGGTGCCCCTAAACTCAGTGATCTATTATCAAACAGAAAAGGAATCACAGGTCCCGATTCCATTGCTTTTATCCTCACTTCCAAACATTTCACACACTCTGAAAGGATCCCATGCCAGTCCTAGAACCATAAACACCCCCGTGGATCGATTTGCTCATGCTTCAGTAAAGCAGTAGGTGTACCACTCTTGTGGTCATGGATACAAGTTTGAATTGGACTGTTACTGCTTGGAAAAAATGTGTTGGGAGTAAAGTGTAAGGATCTTCTTAAGCAAAGTGGAAGTGGCGTGAAAGAGGCAAATTGAGAAATAGGGCGAACGTGACAAAGCTTGAATGTGGTTCCCGGAAAAAAATGCAGTTAGAAAGAAGAAAAACTTTTCTGAAAAGGCTCTCCTCACCACAACCACTCTTTTCTGTAAATCAGAAGAGCTGGCACAAAGTAGAGCTGCTTTTGCACACCATTTCCATCTGCATGATTTTTACCAAGCTCAGGGGCCCAACTGAGGTGACAGATCGCTCCCAAGGAAAGGACAGACTGCCTGATGTTCAAGAATGGAAGACTTGTGAAGTTCTGATCCGTAAATGTCATTTTATCTCTTGGCTATCTTTCAAAAATTCATTTTCTGTCTCTCTTAAGGGTGTAGCTTTTCACAGACACACTTGCACGCATTCACTCTCTCTCTCTCTCTCCCTCGCTTTCCTTTATCCGTCAGATGCTTAATCTGATATTAAAGATACTCCCAAATGCGAAACTACCCTTCAGAGCTCCCATTTACCACTAAGACACATGCATACCTGCCAATTACACTCCCTCTTCTCTCTTCCCTGCAACTGCTCTCTTGCTGAGTATTTTATACATATGGGGACACACCTGCCAAAGGCACTGATTTCTCCACCACCTCTTTTCTCGCGTGCGTGCACACACACACACACATACACAAACACACACACACACACTTTGACCTGCCAGTGCCACAAAGCATATTTTCCCTTTGAGCAGACTCCCTAAAAATGTCAGGTGGAGTATAACAGGAGGTGAAGGAAGAGGAAAGGTTGATGCTGGGGAAAGAAGGGAATTGAGTGAGAGATGCGCACATCAGACATGAGGAGGATTTCACTTTTGCGTGAAATCACGTTATCAGACTGGTGCAGGGTATGCCAGCTGGGAGAAGAAAGCAGCAGGAGGAGGAGCTGAGAGACAGGAGGGGGAAAAATGTCTGAGACAACTGTAGGCTTTCATATCCTGGCTACGGAACATAACACATATTGAAAGGTAGAGATTTTACATTGATGAATTATTACTAGAAGGACTTCCAGACAACCAAATGGTTCATTTGGATGTGCACGTGGTCGGACCAAAGGATGGCGTGTCAATTTCATGGTTACTTTGTTTTGTATGCCAACGTAAGCTTCAAAGAAAAGTCTTAGATAAAAGGAGGAGCGTATAATCACCAGCAGACTATGCGCTCACACATGCTCGTGCATACTATACCCAGTATTGGCGTAATCTCCCCTGCTCTGGCATATGGCTGCACACTCAAGTGTGCAAACTTTTATTATGCATGTTTCACATTAGACATAGAATGTCACTGCTTGAAGGGTTCAAATGTAAAATATGGTTTCAGAGATGTGGGACATATTTTATAGAAGTATGCACACAATCTCTCACCTACTGTACATATTCCGCCACGTACTATTTATTATTTTGTTATTCTTCATTTTGTTTAGGTAATATTAATTATTCATTGCTACTGGCACCCACAAATATCATCCCAGAAGATTAATATGAAATTTATCCGTCCCGCTTCCTCACCGGCATGTACTCATTCCCGTGGTGTACCTGACACTGAGCAAGAAGCCTATTTGCTATGCAGGGGAAACCTCCGACAAGCCGAAGACCTAAAGTTGAGTTAATTAAACATTAAGCATTAATCAAAATGAGATCGTTAATCTCGACACGATTATCTGTGATATTTTGTAAATTATGTGCTCCTTCCCAGGCACACTGAGTCAAGGGGTGCACACTGGGGCATGCACGCAAGCTGACAGACATATACACACAGTGTAGAGAAACTCACTTTGCCCACTGTGTGTGTGCGTATGTGGGCCGACAATTCAGCTCTCATTGCTCTTTGATGCCCTTTACATGTTTCAATCAACATCAATCAACACTTGGAATGCGGCTCGTCATATTAATTGAGAATGAAAAATACAACTGCTGAGGGGGAGGGAGGGAATATTCACACATCAGTGAATATTGCTTTCCATTCACTTGCAACATAATAGGGTTAAATGTTGTAGACCAAAGTAACTTTGCTGACCTGCGCACACCACACGCACACACGCAGACACAAATCATTGAGACTCACAGCTGCTCCCTTTAATTGAAAGATCACACATTGCAGAGGTGTTTGCCAACTAAGGAAATTAAGTTTGGCTCCTAAATGTCTATCTACTTAGAAAGATCTGACGCATGCAATCTTTTTTATGAATCTAAATTAGAGGTGACTTTGTAGAGTGTTAAACTCTGAGTTGGCATTTACAGAAAGATTATTGCTTTCTCTCTTTTTTTCTTCCTTTTCTTTTCTGCTCTTCAGCCTGAAGGAGCTGAGCTATAGTTATCAATGGGTTTTGTCAGGAGACAGGCGAAATTTCTAGCCCCAAGGCGTCTTATCTGTGGCTGACTTTGTTTCTGGATGTATCTACTGGCTTTCAGTATACACGAAAAATGATGGCGCACACAGCATCCACGCAGTGCGCTGAGATCCTGTGATATAGTCACACAAATATTAAAGATAAGTCGCACGCGCGTGGACATCCGCTCACACAAGTTAACACAGAGCTCACAAACATTCCTACATGAGAGCACATTTAGCTTACAGCACTGCAGAAATTGCAGGGTAATCCCTTTATTTTTCTCTGAACTGACAATAGTTGCTTTGCACATAGTCGGCCACCCTTGTACCTGTGTTGATGATAAGTTATTTTCCTCTGCTCCAATTACACCCCCTGGCTAGACGTACTAATGGCAGATAAGTGATTAGGACCTGGTGCAGAGATTTGTCCTATTTATTTGATGCAGCAATTAAGATGAAAACTGAGGTAAGAGAGAGACAGATTAGTTACTTAATTTTCCTGTGGCCCAAATGGAGGAGGCAAAATGACAAAAATGGCACAGTGATTACATTTGTACATAAATGGAGGGGGGGGGGTCCTGTTGGCTCAAAATCTTGCTGATTGTGCCAGAACTTTCTTTTCTGTTTGTTCCCATTTCTGCATTCAAAGATGTTAAATGGAAACACTAAAGGCAAGTGAATTTGGCCTGTACAAAATACAGAAAAGATGCTTGATCAATAGAAATTCCATTACAAATCATATATGAATGAAGACTGATATTTAGTCCGTGATCAAGACTGGAAAAAGAAAGGCAGGCTAATTCCACCCACCTCCTCCCCAGCCTTCCGGGATTTTGTCCCACATAACAGTTTGATATATAGGCTTTGTGGCAATTTGGGACTATTGTGAAAAGAATGCTGAGAAGGTTTGTGAAAATCTAGTTTTATCGACTTAATCAGCAAGTGTTACAGTGCTAACTATGTTACCGTAGTGCATATTTCCGAATATTACAACAGACCAGGTCTGTGCCTGTTTAAAACAGGCCTTTTACCCTCCAGTATTGCTGATAGCAGTTTTGTCAATATTATTGACTTACTGCTCATCCAAGCTTAAAACTACACTGACTGCTTGGGGTCATCAAGACGCTAACATTACAACTCAAATTAGCTGACAATGTATAGCACAGCTGAGAGAGAAGGTTAAATATGACCCTCTCTCGACGCATATAACATAGCCTAGAGCACCACCTAATGACTATTTTTCCAACTTAATCTAACAGTTCTTTTCTTTTTAGTTGATTTATGTAACAACTGTTACATAAATTACAACTGTTAAAACATAGTGTTTATTACGTATTATAACCAATCATTTTGGTCAAATTAATCATAAAATTTAAAATTTTTAACTTTTTTTGCAGTCATCGAATAATCCAATCAAATTTTCTTGTCACTGCTGTCATTCTATTCTAAAGTTAGGATGTTGGGCAACATAAGGCTGGAAAAGTAAGTGGTACTAAAACAGGTTAACTGGTAAATTGGTTATTTAGCAAAGCTGGTTAGAGGTTCCAAATTCTGAAAGAACAGCATCTACAAATTGTGGAACAATTACAGAATAACACACACATATATATATTATCAAATTTGAATATTGACAAAAAATTGAGAGAATCTTGAGAAATCTCTGTAGGAAGGGTCAAAAGTCAATACTAGATCTTCAGGACCTGAAAAAGCTAGTTAAAGGCCTGACATGCAAAGAAGAAGTTATATGTGTACATGATCTAGAAATGCTGCTGTCTTCTCTGGGTCCAAGCTCATTTAAAATGGACTGATGCACCATGGGAAAACTTTTGAAATGTACATTTTTTTCTGGGTTTGGTCCTTTTTCTGGAAAAAAATTACACTGAAGACTGATATTTAGTCTCTAATCCGGAGGACCTCTCGTGAGAAACCATCTGACTTGTCATCATCTAGTTCAAAGGCGTGCATCTCAGATGGTATGGGGGTGCATTAGTGCCCATTGGCAGCCTGCACATCTGGAAAGGCACCATCAATGCTAAAAGGTATACACAGGTTTTAGAGCAGCATGTGTCATAAGTCTTTAACACAGAAACCCAAACTGAGGTTTTAAAGTAGACAGTTTACTGATGTAACATCACAGAACATAACAGCAGCAGAGCAGAATGAAGGTCGAAGAATTTCATATGGTATTATTATAATAGGAAAAAATTTAATATCTAGCCAAAATTAAGTATGTTATGAGTTTTTCTGCATGGGAGTTGGTTTGTTCTGACTCTGGACGTTGGGGGTATGGATTCAAAGCTTTTATGAGCCCTGGTGTTGCATCTAATCTTTCTAGAAAAAGAGAAAAGTCATTGCAAAACCAAAACTTTATGCATTCTGTGCAGCGTGTGCAGCAGGTAGTCAACCATACTGGGACCCAGTCTCCAGTGAGCCAAGTGCAGCAGCACGGGATGCCAAAGTCAGCAGTAGCAGAGGGAAGCTTTCCATCTGTTCCCCAGTCACATCCTGCCACTGCTGGCTTCCCAAGTCCCAATCCATTATGGTTAGTTTAATAATCCTTCAGGTCTTCTATGGCTTAATTGTTGTATTAACAAATGTACGTGCTATACAATGTGTCAATAAGAGAAAGGAAAACCAAAATTTGAAATAAAGAAATTTGGACTAATACTTTTAATACTTGAATGAAATCAAGCATTTAAGGTTTTTTTTAATTTTATTATGTTTTTTTTATAGACTGCTAGCTTATGACAGATTTAAGTTAAAATTTGCAATTTATCATTGGAGCAATGGCATGTCTACATATTATCCTCACCATTGACTGATTAGGTAGAACTTCCTCAGTTTTTATGTATTTTGGCCGGTAACAGATTAGCATGAGAAAAACTGATGCATGAGATCGTGCCTGGAGGAAACTAGCAGAAGCCTGACACAGACTCCTTTACTCACTTACCTTCCCTGCAGATATCAATCTTAAAGCATAATAAAATTTCAATGCAGGATTAAAAAAAGAAAGAAAGAAAGAAAGAAAGAAAGAAGAGAGGAAAATATTTTATAAGCAGTGCTGAAAATTTGGTAATGGTTCATTTTAACTCATATTGTGGGAACAGTCAAGCCACGTTAAAAACTGGTATAGTGTAAAAAAAAAAAAAAAGAAAAGAAAAAGCCAATTTACTTCAGACTCAGCACTACACCCCCTCGGGTTTCTTGCAGATACAAAAGCAAAGAACACAGGGATACCTGGATAAACAGCTTAATCAAGTTCCACAACTAACTGGAAAATAGGAAACCAAGGGCAGAGATGAGATAACTCAAAATATAATGAAGCTGGCTTTTATAGGCTGACAGCCACGTCAAGTCTCCTATATTAAATGACAAAAGACATCGTTTGTCATCGCCCTGCATAATTACACATAGAGGTGTTGCTTTATCATTTCTCACTTTACCCACCCACTTTGTTAGAGATAATCATGTCAGAGGTTAACAGAAATCAGTTGTGCATGTCAGGAGGAAACGGTCGACCAACATCCTCCTGTGCTGAAGTCTGATTTTTGTTAACCTCAGATAGTCACTGTATCGTGTCCTCCATATCTGTGAATCCAAATGAGCCTAAAGCCCCTATAGTAGGTCACTTAGCTCCGCCCCTAGTGTGTGCATTAGCCACCATGGATGAACCAAACAAGGTTAGTTGTAATGATACGTCATAACTAAAGAGACAGCACTGAAATGTCCTTTTAGGCATTCTCCTTGGGGTATATTTCGTCTATGGTGTTTGCTGCAGGTGTTATGGGCAGGAATGAAACAATGGCACATTTGTGTCTTATAAATAAATCCATGTGCTTGCCTCTTTAAGGTTGCGTAAAGGTCACATCTAAAGGGAACGGTTGCTACAGACAATTAGACCATTGTATGCAGGATGAATCATCAAAATGACTAATGGCACATTCACAAGGAGAAAGGGGCTCAGGGGCTATGTTAAGTGCATAGTTCTTATGATATTACTTTTTTTAACCTCATTCATCTCTCCAGAGTATGCTAACTACACCACTTTAGCCCTGAAAAAGTCCTTGTTTATTTAATAGCTTCCCACAGTGAGCACAGCGACAGCTTCTAATACTGCTGAACTTCCACCATTTACATCTACCATTTAGGATTTGGCTGCACCAGAATTTGTTTCCTCTGATAATGGCCTTATTTGTAGTAGGGCTGCACAATTATGGCTAAAATGAATAAAATATATCTATTATTTTGATCAGTATTGAGATCACAATCAGTTGTCATGAATATTCATTGATTTTAGTGGGAATCATTATTGCACTGTCATGTAAACAAAAAACTGCTTTCACATCTTCACATCTGTACAGATCTTTGCATCAAAATAAAATATACATTTTAATAAAATGAACCAAAATTTAGCACAACATTAAATCAACAGACCACTGCTTTCACCCATAGATTGAGCTGCCGCTCTATAAATTAATCTTTGCAAACAAATAACGATGTTTGTTCACCTGGCCTAAACGCATCTGCTAAAAGCATAAAATATAATATTTTTCACTCCATTCATTGCACCTGCACGATGGTCGTGACTTAAACATGTAGCAAATTACTGGAGAGGTGTGAGATCCCTCTCCATTTCCCATGCAACGTTTTGCATACAGAGAAGGTTTTGCTACTTTGAAAAAACAACTGATCAGAGGGAAACCATATCCTTTGTCGTGAAAGTTGTCTGCGTTATTCACCGTCTTTAGAGGACACAAATCTTTGCCCAAATGGAATGGGATTGCGTTGGAGATTTCAGTAAGCCTTTGTGAGCTGCATGAATACCCTGACATACTGCACAGGCTCACTTTTATGGATGTCTGAGTTGACGTTGAATGATTCACGTTAGCAAGCGTTGCATTGTTTTTCTTGGCCCTCATGCATTAATTATACTGTAGTGTATGGTGTATTCTCAAGGGATTTAATAAGTTGTTGCTTTGCAGTGCAGACACACCTCGACAGCACTCTTTGCATATGGTTTGTTCCTGGTTAACATCACTTGCCCCAAGCAGCAGATGGTGACCTGCTTTGAGGGAGATGTTCGTCACCTTCTGACATTTAAATTTTGCTGTATATCTTTTAACATAGCATTACTCATCGAGTTTAGCCCGGGAAACTTCAAGCTGCATCATCATCGTCATAGCTACAAGCAGCCCAGGCAATGAGCAACCATTTCCCTCTAATCAAATCTAATTCAAAGTATGCTTTACACTTTATGCCTGCTGTTTCATCTTGCTTGATTTGCTTTTGCTTTGCATTCTACTGGTGGAGCATGCATTTTTAGTATCGCTCGGTCACATTTATTTAATTTATGGGGAGCCCAACTTGTAATCGAGATTAAAATTCGATTAATTGTGTAGCGTTAATCTGTAGTCACTGGGGCTCTAGGTGCATAAATAAAAAGCTAGTTTCTTAACAACATCACACCTTTTACAAAAGCACCATATATGCGGGTTTACTTTGTTCTACAGAGATTTGACCTTGAAACCAAGAGGAGTAATCTGCATTCCTTCCTGTGTTTGAATGAGTAATCAAGGAACCTTTAAAAATATGACTGCTTGCTATTACCCAAAGGAAAGGCTAACATGACAAAAATACTGTAGAGACAAATACTGTAGTTTGAAATCTGCATTTGACAGCTGCATTGCTGTAGTTTATCTTTTCTGCTTTACTCTCTGATGAAAACCATAGTGTAAGGGATATATAATTATAACACAGCTGTTAGTGCCACAAGCAGCTGGTGGTCAAGGTCACTGGTTGGAATCCCACAGTATTTTAGACTGGAAAGTGAATGCACACTTCTTGACCCTTGTGATGCGGTTGGGCTGTGCAGCTCTCGGTGTATGAATGTGTGTCAGCTGTGCTTTGCTTTAAAGGAACCTGCAGTCTCAGCATGCTCTGCAAATCATCCCTGGATAAATAAGGGCTTAAATATAGATATCGCAATTGTAGCTGTAGAAAAATGTCAACATCTATCTTGAATTAGCACTATAGCAGGCACTGCAAGTAATCCCCTCTCGAAAGTTATTCATTAGAACAACATTAGCATGGTTTACTCACAGTTTATTGGCAGGCTGAGCTAATGACAGGCACAGATGCACAACATTTATGTGGCTATGTGCCTTATGTCTGCCCATGTGGCAGGATAGGAAAGCCGGTAAAGGAGAGCTCTGATTTCAAAGGAAATGCCATTTTAATACAAGCTGAGTTGATCCCACTTGTTCAAATGTTCAGCTGTTGGACTGGCCAAATTTATGTCTAAGAAAAAACACATTTTTACACAAATTATTACCCATACTTCCCATTTTTTAGACTAACTTACTGAATTAAACTTTTCAATGTGATATTTAGTTGTGGGCTTATTATACAATGAAAGATCATTAATGTCATTTTAAGCCTGCTTAATTTAAGTTTTGCCAGACAACAGGGTCTTAGATACGTTTAGTTAAACTGTCAGTTTGTCACCTCTGTGTCTGTCTGATTGTCTTTTTTTTCTCCATCAGACTTTGTAAATGGGTTTCTGTGCTCCCCAATCTCAGACCTCACTTAGGAGAGCATTGTATAACTGACAGAACTGATAGGAAAAACCTGTAATAATCTGCAATTTTGCTTTTGAGCTTCCTTCTCTGTGATATCAGGGCAACCATACTGTTTGAATTTTTATACGCATCGCCGTCCTTGTCCACAGTTTTCTAATATAGAGCTCATGTGTTTTAAAATTACTTTCTCTGAGTCATTGTCTCCAACTTAAAAATAAAGTTGACACTCAGAACAAATCACAGCTCTCGAAGTCGTACCTCCGCGGGTAGGTGGGTGGGTCAGGTACAAGGACCAGAAGATTGGTTTGGATAAGCAAGGACATTTCAGCACCGGATGCATTTCCTTCTAAATTGCTTTGTATTCATTTAGTAAACAAAACAATTTTCTAAGCAAAGGCATTCAGGTGACTCATGTTTATGGTAAAATTATGATAGTATAGAGGTAGTGTCCTCTTTGTTTTCTTTTTCCAAATAGCCAATTCTCCTTTGCTCATTCTGCTCTCGCTACCTCTGAAATTAATACTGTGCGTCTGAACATGTAGCACAAGTGGTGGTGTGAGGTCAAACAGCATACTCATTTTGTGTTGTGCAAATGTCTTGAGCCATACCCCTTTTTGCCCTTTATATTTTGCTTTTCTTGAGCAATAGTTCTTCAGATTTCTGAGTTTTTCTTTTGACATTGACTCTTTTTTTTCCGCTTACTTTCGGTCTGGTCATTGTATCCAACCAGAATAGTGGTTTTGTTTGTTGGCTTGTTTGTTAGGTTCATTAAAACTAATGTATGAATCAATCAAGCATTAAAAAGGCAATAACTCAAGGGTTGAACCTAATGTTGTGTCTCCTAAAACGTTGATTCGGTTCATCTCAATGTAGCATTTTCAGTGGGAGAAACGTTTCATCACTCATCTAAGTGACTTCTTCAGTCTCAGCAGACTGCAGGTTTCCCCAACCTTATAGACAGTGCATTTGCACAAAAACTGAAACCCATTCAGTGGGCTGGTTTCAGTTATTGTCCACTGAAACCAGCCCACTGAATGGGCTGAATGAGACTGAAGAAGTCTCTTGGATGAGTGATGAAACGTTTCTCCCACTGAAAAAGCTACATCCAGATGAGCAGACCATGCATCAAGACATGAATGATAACACATCTGACAGGCATAACTTCTTTTTTCTGTACCAACAAGGTGATTCTGTGCAGTGTGTCCTTAAAAACATTTGAGTAAACTTGGCAAGTGGAGGACAAAAGAAGTATGCACAGCATCTGATCGGTCTGAATGGAAGGGTGGTTCTCAAGAAGTAATTCTTAAGGAAAGAGAAATCAGTGTCAACAGGTCTAATGGAGTGATACATCCAAATTTGAAATTTTTGGCTAGAAGAGAGTGTGAGTGTCTAACAGCCATCTGTTAAACACAGGCTCTGTCACGGTTTGGGGTTGCATTTCACCCACTGGTGTTTGGGATCTTGTCAAAGTTGATGGAATTATAAATGCAGAAATGCACCATCAGATTTGAATCCAGAATGCAAAACCATCTGGAAGGCATCTGACGCCTAGTGGTTTCAATTTTCAGTATGACAATGATCACAAACACACACAGTGTTTGTGAAAAGTAAAAGCATACCTGGATAGAAAAACACACAATGGAACGCTATTAGTCATGGATTGGCCTCCCCAGGGCCTGGACCTCAACATTAATCAAGCAGTGAGGGATCCAGCTAAGACTTTTATAATGTCCCTCAAGAATCCTGGGGAAATATTCCTGAAGACTACTTAAAGAAATTATTAGAAAGCTTGCCTAAGAGAGTTCAGGCTTTGCCAAAGAAAACAGGTGGTCATGCCAAATACTGACTTTCAAGCTTGCTAGAATTGTGCAAACTCTGTTTTTGCCTTAGTATATCTCCATTTATGTTTGCAAATCATTCACTGAATCACTGCAGCTATTTCCCATATTCCTGGCAAAATATAAAGAAATGTGGCTCAAGACTTTTGCACAGTAGCATATGCGCCCCAAATCAACTCACCCCAAATGATCCCTTAATCGACTGGAACTCAGAGTCATATTAGAGAGGCACTTCTGGTGCGAGCAGGGTGCCATTTGTCATACATATTACTCCAGATTTATACTTGAGGCTAATAGTCTTTTTGTTCACTTCCGCCTTTGTCACACTTGCTCCCAAATTTTTCCCTCTTCTCTAATTAGCCCCTTTATGCTTGCTCTTGCACTTGAAATCTTTCACTCTCTTCTGTGCATATTCATCCCCACACTCTGTCTGCCACTGCCTCTCCATCTCTCCGTCATCTCTCTCTTATAGAGATGGATGAAAGGGGATATCAGGGAGCCTGGGTGGAGAGCTCAGCTGATAGGCTGAATCAAGGCAGGTCATTTACTCACCACAAGCCCATCCATCCTGAAACCCACACATACCCACTTAAAAACACGCGCACACACCTTTACTCACCTCATACTTTCCCACAAACACATTGCGCCTAAATGACTTCCATCTCTCTAGGTGTATTATTTCACTCCTAGGAAACCTGGCCAGAGTTTAAATATTCAAGCTGACTGGAGCGAAGGGATCTTTTCCATCAGGAATTTGTTCTTTCACACATCTTGAGCATGCACGTTCACCCAAACAAAAATGCACACACGCTCTAAGACTAAGAAATATCACACATAGTCAGGCACGCACCCCGTGCTCAAAGCTCTAGACATCTCATTACTGGCATGGTGTGCTTTCACCGCTGGGGTATTGTGAATGAATGTGTCCCTCCTGAAGTTTTTGCTGTTTGCAGCTCTGCTCCCCGTGGGCTGACTGTTAATGACATCGCGCCATTCTGCATCTGTACTTGGGAAACTGTTAGTATCATACTCCTGGTAACTAAATAATGTTCCCATCTCACAAGTCCAGCTGCCTGCTGGTCAAATTACAGCCAAGCGAGAGGCTATTTTCTGCCCTGCGCCACTGCATCTGAAACAGCTTAGTTTACCCCCAACGTGATGGCATGATTACTCCAAATGCTTGACGCCACCTCCGGCAGGTTAGCAAATCAGTGAGCGAGGAAGATGAAACTGGACAGCGAGAAGTGAGAGAGTCATGATCTTGGAAATCATGGTGATGGGAAGCCAGTGAAAGGTGTTCATGAAAGAGCAGGCGCACGCTGCCGCTCCTTCCTTTTGGTTATTGACAGATGTGCGGCGTAATCAGAATACAGCATGTATGCGCTACTGTAGGGCAGATGGATGAGGCAGGGGGGAAAATGCGATTACAGTAGCAATCATAACTCAGATTAGCCTTCCTCTGTACCTCTCTCCACTGTTCAACACGGGAATCAATCACCATCACATTCACTACGCTGCCTCATATCACACACAGGGCCGCACCAAAAGGACAAATATTATTCTCTCCGGTAGAGAAAACAACATTGTCTATAGAGCAAGGACAACAATCGCTCTCTTTAATAAATAACGGCAGCTATTATGATCATAAATAGTGAGGGGGCCAGAGGCTGTTTGTAGGGGGGAGGATGATACATGAATCCATTCAGCATATTTCTGCTGTGGGCTTGTATCTCTGCAACTGAGGGGATCAAAGGAGCTCCTGACAAAAGAGGCGCAGATGCAGCGTGCTGAGATGACAGCCTTCACCAATGCTAGAAGTGCACTCAGCACTAACATTGGCTGACTAGAGACCTGACTAACCAGTCCAGAACAGCACATTTAGTCCCCCCCTGCTGTTTCCTCTATCTGATTATTATTGATGACATCAGGACATTCGCAAGCCCGTGGAGGCTCATTAAATCAGAAGTCAACTGATAATGAAAGTGAACACTCTGCACTGGATTACTTAATTCACTCAACACGACTAGCACAGAAGAATTTGCATGCTTTGATATGTGCTTGCTTTTTAGCTATTCCCCCTGGATCGCCATTTGATTAAACTGTGGAATCATGTAGCAAAAACTTCTTCATGAGTAAAGCCCAAAGCACTTGGCTGGTTTGAGTATGTGATCAGTCTGTCTGGGTTTGTGTGTCATAATGTGCTTGTGTGTGCGTTGTATCCTCCTGGTCCTTTCTGTTCTACAGTAGCTTGCAAGGCTTCAGGGAATGAAAGAAAAAAAAAAAACGCTGATGTGCTCTGTGTCTTGATCATTCAAATTAAATTGAAACCACGCTGAGAACAATATTCCATCAAATGGTTTGTAAATTATAGACATTCACATTTATCACGCAAATACTCTTGCAGACACCCTCACGCCCAGACAAATAGTTTGCATACCTGTACACATATACACGTTTTAACGCACACAAACACTTCCACGCTGCTACAGCTGGTTTGACACCAACATTCACAATGAGCGAAACCCCTTTTATTTCACTTCTCTCTCTCCCCCACGCAGAACGATTCCCATAAACCGAGAGCCTGGAGAAAAAGAGAAGACATGGCCTGTCAAGGCTTTTATGGCTTTTCCCACAATCGCTCAGGACTACAGTGGTATTTTTATGATGTTGCAGTACAGCCCCCAATTCTCCTAACACGCCACACCACCAAGGAAACTAACAAGGCCCTTATGTTTAATGGGCTCAACACGCTCATACCTCCAGCGGCCTTCAAATCGTCATAGCTACGAGCTGCCCAAGCAATGAGCAACCATTTCCCTCTAATCAAACCTAATTCAAAGTGTGCTTTACACTTTATGCCTGCTGTTTCATCCTGCTCCCCCAAGGGCCACAGTCTCTTGTATACTTTTCCGCTCGATCACCGTATTGAAGATGGTGGGTGGAATTGGATGGAGTCAGGGTTTTGCATATATAATTCAGTGGTGACAATCAGAAAGACATGGCACTGTCTCCATCAACAGTTAACTGTGAAACAAGATTTAGCCATCCTTTAGTCTGTGGCCAGTCCCGTGGTGGAGCCTAATAGTGTGTATCTTACTGCTTATCACTGTTTCTCTGAGCCAACAGGCTGTTATGCTTAGATAACCATAGTCATTTGCTGTGTTAAGTGGCTGATTGCTTCACAGTCGTGTTTTGCGTGCATGTGTGAGTGTGTGCCATGCTTTCATGCATGTGTGAGCACGTAAATGTAATTTGCTCGCCTGCGTGTGTATTGCAGTTAGGTGTGCGCACACTGCCACTTGTGCCTCAGCTGCATATGTTTGTGTAGCAGTGCCAGCTTCTTTCCAACACCAAGCTTAGCTCCAGTTCCCGGCAGCATGGCTGAGTAAGATTAAAGTCACCCATATTACACTTACCGCCAGGAGACGTAAGGAAATTAGGAGAAAATTAAACAATGCCATTTGCATACAATTACTCAAGAGCAAAGCAAACAGCCCAGTTAGCCACCGTCTGGTCAACTAAAAAGTGCGGCTGTCAGTGTTGCTTCATTAGTTATGCAAACAGCTTTGACTGGCCTTATTCAGTCACGGATGTTATTTGGACTGTGAGGGTAAAAAATTGCACAAATTCAACAGCTTTTATATTCATTATGTATGCATTAATGCAAGTGTATGATGTTCAGTGCCCATGTTTTCATTCGCCAGTTCTGCACTGAGGGTTAAATCACTTCGCTTAAGTTGGATTTAGATTATTTTATGTGTGCGTGTAAGCCTGCATTTGCTGACATTTTAGTCTGACATTCAGCTTTCAATCCTCAGTTTTCATCTCAGGTGTTTGAAATGTAACGCTGGCATCCTGCAGAGAAAATATTTCTCTGTCTTCCTCAATACACGCATGCACTCTACCATCACTATCTCTTTTGTTCCTTTGTGTTGCAGACACATTCAGATGCAAACTATCGCGTTTTACCTCCTTTCACAAACACGGATATTAAACCACATATCAATTTCTCTTCCCGCTTTCATCTCAAACATATATTCCCATCTACATCTGAATTTCTCTTCCTCTGTCTCCCTTCCTATCTCTCACTCCATCCTCCCCACATATAGGCAACTCGCCTGGTGACAGTCCGGGTAAAATATTAATGTGTTCAGTGAAGTGTTGTTGTCTGGAGTGCTGCCCTGACCATGAGCTTTGTTCCTGGACAGAGGAAAAAGCTAAGCAGCCATTCAGAGGCTCAGGCAGAGGTCCACGCAGCTGGATGTAGCAGCGAGGACAACTCCAAGCAGGGCCTCACTCTATCCACCACTGCTTAGCTCAATGCAAATGAGTCATGACCGCAATGTTAAACCCAACTAGAGCTAGAGTGAGCTTTTGCAATAAATCAAGCTGCAGCAAGGTAAAGTGATCCCTTGCCTGAAGCAGTGACGGAAGGACAAGCAGAGACATCTGGTTTTTAAGTGCTTCAGCTTGGGCCTTTTTGCCTCCTTCAACAAACCAAATTCTCAAATACAAACACAGAAAATGCACTTGCTCCCATGTCCCACCCCTTTGCTTTTCCTTCCAACTTACTTTTAATAAGCTTTGAAACTGCAGGTGTTGCTGTTTTTTCTGTGCTCATTTATTTATTTTTTTGTTCAGGGAAATCTTTTTTTTTTTTTCTCCCATTTTTGGCTCTCGAAAGTCTACAACTGAGTGCACGCCTTTGAGTCTCCCAGCTTTTCTTATGGAGACCTAAATAAGGAATGAGCTAACTAACTGAGAGCTGCTACCTCCTGTTCTGATTCAACGCACTCCTGTCGGTTTGCTTACTCCACATTGCCCAAAGATCCCTCTGGGTTTATTCTCACACCTTGGTGTGTTTGCACTGTATCTGTGTCTGCTTGTTTTTGCCTACTGCGTGTGCGCCTCTCTGCTGCCTGGGAGTGTTGGGTTTGCAGTTTGTTTGAAGACCTGAAAATCATTGGCCAACAGCACACTGGAACTGTTAAGTAGAAGCAAAGGTTTAGTTCAAGGATCCTAATTTGCAGATGTGTGAAAGGGGCTATGGATTTTATATTTCATTGGAATAATGCTGACACTCTTTTAGCTTTGCTTATCTTGCATCCTTAGTTCTGAGTCTTTCTAACCTCATGCTTGTGGATAGAGCTTTTACCTGAGAATAGAAAAAGATAAGAGCATACGCACAAAAGTACACACACATACGCACACTGGAGGTCCTTACAGGTGAAAATCTATCGCTGCTTAGCGAATCCATTACAGTTCTAACCCAGCCTGAAAAAGTCCTGTGTACTTTACAAAAAAGATAAACCTGGGTCTGGACCTGAGTCGCACAGAGGGGCCCAGAACTACAGCTAGCAAGATCAGGACTGTTTGTCTGTAGCTGGTCCCTGCACTCCAAAGCAAATTCCACAAAATAGCACAGAAGGGAATCTGTGTTTCGGAAGAAGCCTGCCAACACACGCTAAACTTCCTAGTTCCAGACACCACAGCCACTTTTAATCTTGACATCATAGCAAATATGCCACATGTATTCCTCTAGATAATGACTCAGGTGTCCTCAGGTCCGCTAAATTCAAAGTCTGGTAAGTAAAATAATAAAATCAGACTCAACCCGAGGCAAGAACACCAGGATGTCAAAAACAACACAGATTCATGCAGACAGCTCGAAGTGAAGACTGTTGTAAGCATTCACAAGCCAGAATGCAAACATATACACATGCATACATTAAATCTGGTGTGTCACTGGGATAAACACTGATGTTTCCAGCTTATTTTGAAGACACGCTGGATTAAGCTGGAGCGATGGCTGACTGGCAGAGCTTTCATTGTTCTGGATACATTGCAATACTTAAAAATGCTATATATAGGGTTTTGAAGAGCTTTCAGCTTCTTCTTTTTTTTTTGAGAATGAGTGGCAAATGCCTCCTTTTTATAATCATAAAAAGAACACAGTGTGCATGTGTGTTTAATAGAAAAGCATAATGATGAATAAAAGGCTGACTGGCAGTAAGTTGTTAGAAGCTTACTATGAGTTGGCATCAGCAGCTAGGTCATTGAATCATTTTATCTTACACTGCAACACTGTGACATAAGCAGGAAGATATGACATTCAAAAGAATTACGCAGCAAGGTGTGTTTGATGTATTTGCTTGGCCAGTGCAGTGCCTTGCCAACTTACCTTACTAAGAGTTTTCGAAGAATTTTGTTTGCTTGAGTCCTTAAGGCTGGCAATCACAATTACATTTTAATTTTAATTAAGGTTGTGGCTTCCAAAATTTCTGAAAACAAGATAA
The DNA here is from genome assembly GCF_013358895.1 of Oreochromis aureus. Lineage (NCBI taxonomy): Eukaryota > Metazoa > Chordata > Actinopteri > Cichliformes > Cichlidae > Oreochromis > Oreochromis aureus. The sequence continues at coordinate 11,523,031 of NC_052960.1, forward strand.
TTGAGGTTAGAAAAATGTGCTACATTCTGCTTCACAATAATGCTCTCATTCCTGCATTGTAAATCCAGTGCAACTGTTTCCTTTACAACACTGGATTTTTTCCTTACCTAAAAGCCAAAGTTTAGTCGCTACCAGGCTCTGTTTAGATGTGTTTAGAGCTGTCCATGTTTATTTTATCTCATTTTTTGCCACTTTGCAAAAGACCGTGGAAATGAGCATTGTTATCTACTCCAGCGAAGTGTAACCGCACTTTTAAAATTTTAGTTCTCTCCACAATTATTACTAAGAGCAGTGTGTCTGTGTGTGTTCTGCAGCGAGTCATTGCTACACCTGACCCTTGAACACAGGCTCAGGGGGAGAGAGAGAGATCTCTCCTCGGGATTGGGTATAGCAAAACTGCATTACAGAAGAATTTCTTGATCTTATTGCAAAAGTAGAAAAGGAGTTGGTGGGATAAAATGGTGTTATATCAGGCTAGAGTATTTTCAGCATACAAAGCTGAAGGTGTGTGTTTGTTGGTGATTCTTCTTTTTTGATGTTGTTTCATGTCACATTACATCACCTTTGCACCAATCAAAAACATGTCTTTTTTACTCTAATACCACAATTGTGATGAAACATTCAAATAGAGACAAGAAATGATTAGATTAATAACCAGCATAAGCCTTACTGATGTGCTTTTTTCTTTCCTTTTTTTCAAGAACTTTCTCACTGGGTCCACTTGTGTGGATCACACATTCGACTGCCTACAAAACATTTTCAGAAGTCTTCCCTCTCAAGTCAAAACAGCAGAGTGCTTCCTTATCTTATGGGCTGGAACTCGCGTCCTCTCGAAATGGGTCATATCACCTTATCTCTCCAGAATCACATCACGGCCCCCATGTCTGCCTCTTCCAAGTTCTCTAATTTGCTTTCTCTTCTAACACCAGCAACTACAAACACAACTTCTTTAACGCCTTGCTGAGCTTTTGCTATTACTCTCACGTCCTCACCCTTGAAGTAGTTCTGCTGTCGTGCTCCCTGTAAATTGATCTTGAGCGCAGGCTAAATGCCTTAAATGTAATTGAAATTGTAAAAGAATCTCTTTAAAAGTCAAACAAGCTATCTATGATTGTGCTAGGAAAAAAAAAAAAATAATGCTGGTACAAAACAGCTGACGCAGCTGTGAGATATCCCGCAGATGAACATTATCACAATTAATCTGACAGTGATAAATGCAGCAACAATTCGTCTCTCGTTTTCTAACAAGCTATGTAGACAAGGAACATAATTTACAGCTTTTTCTCCATTATGCAGACTCAGTCTGATCAGATTTTTGTAGCCTCTGACAATTTTTTCAGGACTCAGAATCATAACATAACCATACATTTAGTCGAATATTAATATTTAAGCGCTAGCTTAGATAGATCGTACTCAGAGGAACTTAGGATGAGAGCAGATATGGATTTACATACTAATTCCTCCAGCTGCCTTGAGGCTCTCTGTTGATCTTCTATCGTCACATTTTCTCCTTTGACAAAATATGCACAATATTAGTTTTATTCCTATCAGAAATACGCTGAATAAAGCTTGCACCTGTAGGCACTACCTTCCTATCTCTATTAGTCTGTGTCGTCCATTACCATCTCGCCAACAACCCCCACTTACCAGATACCCCCACATTTCTAGCCCCCCTGTGGAGTTCAAACGAGGAGACCTATCTTCAGTTGTCCCCTTGCACACACCTGGGCCTTTCCTGGAAGACAAACATACGGCATTAATTCATCCATGTCTCTGCAGACTTCAAATATTTTTTCTCTGACTCTCTTAAGAGACTCAAGGACTTTCAGCAGAGGGTCGCTCTGTTTACTCTGTACTCCTGGGTGGGATATTTCCACTTGAATAAATGTGTCTCAGTGTGGGTTACATCTGTGTTCAGATAGCTTATCTTCAGATACACAGGCATGTGTGTGCTTTCCACAAGTGTTGCTGGACTTAAGCTCATAGATTAACAGTATACAGATTCAATTAGGTAACTTCTGTGTGTGTTATATTTTATACTGCACAGATGTCTTTCTGGATATATGTTACAAAGATCCTGAAAATGTGTATGCATTAGTGCCAGAGGATGTTCTTCTATTCATTTGGGTGGAGCCATTCAAAGCAAACTTCAGGTCATGTTAAGCTAAACTTTGAGCTCTTTATATAAAAGCAGTCTCCCCCCTCAACCTTGCCTGGAGCACTGATAGGATGAAAAATGGATAGAAACCCCAAAGGAAGGAGGGGGAAGGTCCATCTGTGAGCTGCATTCAAGGACAACAGTGTTATCCATTTTGGAACAGTATGAAACAAGCTAGTGTTTTCAGTGGGGTTTGGAAATGTGGGCTTCTGGATGAACTGTGGATGCTACTGTTGTCTTGCCAAGCCAACTGTGATGTTGCAGATTAGATGCGAATCATTGACTCCTTGTTTGTATCAGTGCGACTCTTCTCATTCAGAGTGAGAGATAATGAACAAATGTGACTGATTGTTTCTGATCTGTGTTGCTGTAAATTACTGCCGCATCAGGAATTGTTTTGCAGAGCTCTGGTGCATACAAAAGCTACGTTTAATGTGATTTTATGTTATTCAGCCCTGAGGTGTTTAGTTTTGGTGATATCTATTAATCTCTGTTCTGATCTTGCTTTTTATTTCCTCTCTTATCTTTCTTCTTTCTCTTTTTGTTATTTATTCTATTTTTATATTTTTGTATTTTTTCACCTCTTTCACTGATCTACTTTTTTCTTTTGGTTCTTTCAACTCTTCTTATTTACTCCTATCCTCTGTCACAGAACCGATTTCACCTGCAGATGTCAGCCCGTGTGCCTCCATCAACCCTGGGAAGTTTGCTCCTTGCAGTTTTGCAGGGGGGAGATGGTGGGGACAGGGATAGAGGAAGCCGGGGGGACAGCTGGGGAGGAGCAGCTGTGATCTGCCCAGGCTGGGACGAAGGCGGTGATGGCTTACTGACCCACCTTCAGAAGTACAGTGGTTCAACCTGGCATTTGTGGGACATAATCAACCTGACTCGCATCACAGGGAGTAGAGATAGAAGAGGGGGGAGCAGTGAGGAGAGAAGGGAGGATCAGATGGAAGAAGAGGCTTTGAAGATCATCTCCACCCGTTTCCTGCGCTCCCCCTCACCTGTTTCCTCTGTTCTCCTCTTGGGATCCGACCCCGAGTGTCTATCCTCCGTCCTTCGGGCTGCTCAGCGCCTCGCACCATCACTACCAGCACTGCAGTGGATCATGGGATATCCCTTGTCTCCAGATTCGCTGCACACTTTAGGAGGTCCTCTTGGACTGTTAGCCTATGGGGAGGTCGGCCGCAAGCCAATAAGCTTCTATATACGGGATGCTTTGCAGCTGATTGGCCGGGCGGTCACTGCAGCAACCATGGTGAGGCCAGATTTGGCACTCATTCAGAACATGGTAAATTGCTATGACAAACCAAACCGACATGAACAGCCCTCTTCTGGACAATATCTGGCCAGGTAAGAATGTACAGAATACACCAACTAATTAAAGGGTTATTTCACATAAAAATGGCTAAAATAATGTCTTTGTTCGACCTCTAATAATATTTAGCTATATAGGGGTTTTTTGTAACAAATTACTCTATTTGGCAGCTTTGATCTGACTAGTGAGTACGCACGACAGAGACAGCAAGTATAATTTTTTTGGTATACAGACTGACAGTGCAGGAACTGGTAATTCTTATTAGTCCTATGCAGTGTAGTTTGTTGATATAGGCACCCTTACAGATAACAGTCAGGGGTATGGGTTGATTTGATGATGCTGATGCTGGCTATAAGCTTCCACATTTACTTTAATCGCAATTTGGTTGTTGAGCAAAGTGTAGAATTAGTGCCTAGTGTTACTTGATCATCATTAAACCCCACTCTCTGTCAATGTTCATGCACTGAGATCAACTCCAGAGTGGTATGGTTTGGTTTAGAGATGATAGTAATACCTCCTCTAAAAATAAAATGTATTGTTTCAAATGGCATAAGACTAGCTCTATACTCTCTACACTCTATACTTCCCTGCAGCTACAGGTTCACCTTAAATGACTCCTGGGTTTCTGAATTTTTGCACATAGTTTTACTATTTAAATCACCAAATGATTCATAGAAGACAGTGAAAAATTGCATTTAAAATTCTCTGGTCACATCACGAAATACATGCTAGGTCGTTAGCTTTCTGAGTGACATTTTGACATTTTTGTGAGGAGTTGCTGGCTCCACTTGTGGTACTGTATGCTCTGGTTGCTGCCCTTGTCTGTCCTTTGCACCATGGGGGTGGTAATTTCTGAATAGCACTGTCATACTGGAGGTGGGGAGGAGGTCTTTATGGCATACAGATTGGCAGACTGACACCAGAGGGGTTTTGTGTGTTTCTGTTTGCTGTTGCTCCAACTCCTGCAGCTTTCAAAAAAAGGCTTCTGACAGCTTTCACGGGTCTGACAAGGTGTGGTCTACGATGATAACCACAGAAACACGGGGGAAAAAAACTGATTGAAATACACATTAAACCTTAAACATTTTCATTTAAAGCAGAAAAACATAAATCCTCGCATTTGGACATGGAGTGCAAAAACCCGTCACACTCGCATACTCTAGAAACCCTCTTAAGCAATATGTGGCTGATAGTGCATGATGCACTGAAGCCTGATGCAATAAGTTAAATATTTTTGCTCTAACAGTTGACATGGATATACTTCAAAGGGTACAATGGATGAAACAGCACGCATCCAAGTCATGTGATACTGGTGAGGGAAGGATTTGTGGTAGGAGCTGGGTCCACAGCAAATATTGAGCCCACGTGGTGCCTGCCAGCTGAGAGTGATCATAGACAACAGCCAGACAATCACAAGCTGGATTCTCACAGCACTCTGTCCGCAAAGCAGTTTAGTTGAGCACTGGGATCTCAGAACCATGGGGCATGGAGGGCCACAGGCTTTTGTGGAAGTTGTGTTATTGAACATCCATTATTAGAGTTTCAAACAAGTTAATTAGGTTCAGAGTAGCGCTGCCACGATAGATTTTTCACTTCATGGTTATTGTGGCCAAAACAACTCACAATAATGATAATAGGGCAAACATTTTGATAAATTACTTGGCTAAACCACTACAAACAAATGCCGCTGATGAAAGCAGGGGCCAGTATGTATACAAAATTTGAATTTAAGAGCACCAAACTGTAGCGACTCAATCAAGCCAGCAACCATGCAGATATTAGGGCAGTTTAACAGACCAGCTTTAAATGACTCAGGTGATGTGTGACAGAGAAGCTGCAGAGACAGAAAACATGCAACAGTGGTAGTCACTTTACTTTAGTCAGGCATGAAATGCGCTGATAAGCTGAGGCTGTAGTGTAGTCCTACTTAGTGCAAGGCTGTTACTGAAAGAGAAGAGACTGAAGAGGTAAACTGGAAAGAGAGTTTATAACCCTAACTGCGCTTTTGATGGACCATTTATGATATTATTATATGTATATATTTAATATGCCGTAAAGTATTATGCAAAAGTCTTTAGCCTCCTCTCATTTCTTGATATTTTGTTTCCAAGGAGCCAGACTTTAACTCGTCAGTTTTTGTTAAGTGGTCTTGAGCAAAAGTTCTGAATGGCTGCTGAACGTCTTCAAGGTTTTTCACTCATTTTCACTCTTGAATCACTTATCGCTGGCCTATCAATTATTCATTCAGTTGAAGTTGCAAAAAACTGGCAAAAATAGTACAGATTGACAGGTGTAAAATTACATTTTCACCATCAAGGTGAGTTCCAAAGAGCTATTAGCTGGAAACTTGTCATATCCCTGCATGGTGGGCCTTAAAAAATTAGAATAAAATGGACAAATGGAGGATAAAAGAAGAAGTGGCAGGACTAAAAATATCCTTAAAAAAGGAAAAAATGCAGCAATGACCTGACACGGGACCAGAGAGATGCATCTAGCCCTTCACATGATCCATCTACTGTTTATCAGAAACCTCATTAGAAATTGCATGACTGGCTTTCAAGAAGCAATTTTTAAGGAATGGAAACAGGAAGAAAGGGCTGAGGTATGACAAATTATACAAGAACTGGACTGAAACAGTTCTTTAAGGAGTGATGAATATAAATGTAAAACTTTGGTTCAAATAATCATCAACATATACGTAAGAAGTCAGGAGAGTAGTGCTACTGTGAGTGTCTACGGCCATCTGTATAACACTCTGTCATGTTTTGGGCCAGTGTTTTAGCCAGTGGTATGGGGTTTTTTGGGGGGGTGGGGTTGATGTAATGAAATTGATGAATGCAAAAAAGTACAGTCAGATTTTGATCTATGTAATACCATCTGGAAAGCATCTGATTGATAACCGCTTCATTTTTCGGGATGGCTATGATCCCAAACACACTGCCAATGTAGTAAAAGCATACCATCATATAAAAACACACAGCAGAATGCTGTAAGTCACGGACAGGCCTCCCAGGGGACCGGACTTCAACATTATTTTCATCTTAGTATCACACCAAGATATCACAACATGACTAGTAATGGCTATTTAGTAAATCTTTGATTTTCTATAAGTTGTTCTTTGTGTTTTATATTTTATTGGTTTATTGGCTGAAGTATGTTGTATTTTTTTCTCTTCTTGTACGACTGTATGAATTTTAACACCATGGTTGTTAATCTTAAATTTATATCAAGTCAAAATTTTATTTTGCCTAACACTTTAGTTGTTTCCCATGTGCCAAATGAATATCATTTCAAGCAACTCTCTATTACACTATATTTTAGGAACAATTAATAAAGCATGCTAAACTAAGACTGCAGACAAAGTATATATTTTATCAGTTCAACTTAAGCATGTCTCCATGAACATATAAGTTTTGCTTTGTTTTTATTTAAAGAAGAAAAGAAAATAAGACATTTTTAAATGACTCAAACTTCATCAGGACTCTTGGGAAAAATGCAATCTTTCTGTGGACAACCAATTGGCACATGGTCTAGCCTATCAGAATAAACTATTTATAATAGAGTTCTCCACAATATAGTCTCAGTGACCTTTGTTCCTGGCCAGTGAAAGACTGATAAAAGGGGTTGTTCTATTGCACTATTCAAACTCATGCACTTGTTCTCCCTGTACTCCCTGATTCTTATCCCTCGCCTGCAACAGCCAGACACGCCAGTTCTCCAGAGAGCCTTAACAAAGCTGGAGGAAGTGAGAGACTTCCACATGGAAAAGGCAATTAACAGCTCAATGCCCTGGGGACAGAGTGAGGAAAGCAGGGAGGGAGGGAGGATGTCTTGAGATATTAGCAAGGAAAGAAGGTATGAGAGGATGAGAGGTTACAAAAATAAAAGTTACAAAATTACTCTTTCAAAGCAATGAAGATAAAAATATGAGAACCTAGCCACTTTTGATGTTGTTCTTCCGAATGTCCAGAATCACAGAATCCCTAGGTGCTTATTCCCAAAAACACATTAGAGAGAAGGGAGAATGTGGTCAAAGACAAACAGATAGATAAAAGAGAGGAAGTAGGATACAGCTAAAGCAAAATAGAAATAAAAACAAAGGGAAGGAAGGACACACTTGTGTGGAAAAGGATGTGAGGGAGGAGAAAAAGGAGGGAAAAAGATAGCGGGTTGTTGTTATCAGAGTGAAATCTGCCAGTCAGTGCCATCTCACTCGACACAGCTGCCACGCTGATTCCATCTCCCCCGAAGAGATTAAAACCAATGAAACAAGCAGGCCTTGTATCATTCCCGACAGACAGGCAGAAAAAGACGAAGGGAGTAAACTTTCCTCCAAACTGAAGGAAGTGGACTGACAAGAGATTGAGACGCATGCTTGGGACAGTCTTATAGAGTCATCATTTACCGACCACTCCACTGACATTTACTCTGAGTGCGTAAACCAGGGCCAGGTCTTAGGGAAGGAAGCCATCCCTCTCTGACATAGCTGGGTGACTTATCAACCTGCTGTGAAATCCAGAGTCATCCTTTAAATACAGCCTCTGGCCTGATGCTACAAAAACAATCCGCAGGACCCATAACTAAAAGGTGGTGCAGCTTTAAAGTGTGCAGTACATTTTTTTTTTTACACCACTGCTCTTATCCCTATATTATGTCACACTCCTGTCTCACCTCTTATCTCTGGCATGAATCCAAACGTGTCACAAACAGTGGGAGAGGACCCTCTGAGACTTTGCACTTTTCTCCTTGGATAAAAGATGTAAAGCTTACAGTGTGGCTATTTTTTTTTCCTTTCTTTGGCCAGCTTAGACTAAGAGTCTGGAGTTGGTTGGCTTGATGAATCTGCTGTCTGTTGGATATGATGATTCAGCCGTGCTATTACCATGAGTGATTTCAGCTCAAGGCAAGGCTAGCACTTTCGCTTTATGGCCACAGAGACAGAAGGGAGCTGCCGATGAGGAAACATAAGTTAATGTGAAAGGGAATGGGGATGGCTTCCAATCAGAGGCATTTTTAATCAAGTTCTTTACAATTATGTTGATGTTATAGTAAATCACAATGAGAAGATATAGGGCTAGGAACAAAAGCAGAATACATAAAACCTTACATATATTCACATTTTTATATCAGTCGCTGTGTGGGGCAGACAGGCTTTAGTAAAGGCTAAGCTTGGAGGACAGGTTAATGACCCACAAGATAAATTTAGCCTTTTCATTATCCTTTGGATATTCCATATTTAATGAAGAATATTCTCAGCTGCCACAATCTAAGCTAATGCATGCATATAACCTAGTGATGAGAGTGAGAAAAGAAGAAAAGATGGGGGAAAAAAACTAAGCGCAAGAGGAAAAACCCGTTTTCTGTTTTGTGAAAGGACTCCGGCTCAACCACCCGTTTCTATTATACGGAAGGAAAACTTGCCATTTCTAGCCTTGACCCAGACATCATCAACAGTCCCGGCACGGTTCAACACCCATACTGAATGCAGTGATCCCTGCATACTTTAACATTTAAACAACCACCCCTATGATTTACAATGACCTCATGACAATCCCTTACTAATCAGGACATGATCAAACAGAACTTGTATGGCTTGACGATGTCCGCGTGATCGACTGCTAAGACATGAGCAAAAAATCCCTGCGTGGTTCAAGAGGCCAGGAGAGATTTATGTGCGAATGGGGATTGCTCCTCCTAATGTGTGGAGACGAGTGAGCCGAATAGCAATGACTGTCTGTATGGACTGGCAGATAGGAGGAGAAGACCCTCACTGCACTGCATTAACTTTTAATTATGACTCTCTGGAAGATGCAATTACCCATTAGAGACTAGACTTGCTTAAGCTCTGCAACCACACTGTAACTTTTTTCTTGCATTAGCCCCATTTTCCTTTTTTCATAAGCCTTTTTTCATAGACTATGTTTAGTGTCAACTGTATAATATTGCAGGCTGCACTTTTTTAACGTGGATGTCAAGTTTTTTTTCTATATTTTGTTGGCTTCCACTTATTATCCGTTCTTTTTTCCTCTGTCCCTCGAGGTTTCTCTCCAACACTTCCTTCACCGGGGCCACAGGCCTGATCCAGGTCGATGCTGGTGTTTCTCGGATCCTGTCCTCCCAACTGTTTCATGTATGGAGTCTGAAGAGAGGTGCTCTGGGGCAGCCTGCTTGGGTTACTGTAGGCCAGTGGACCCGAGGTCGCCTGGAGTTGGAAGGGGGCATTCTGGGACTGGTGGGAGGGTTCATGACCAGCCAGGGACAAGGTCTTGGAGCCGGGGTGAGGGGAGGGGATGGCCAGGGTGACGGTAACTTTGGAGGTCGCTGGAGGCCGGGACTTTCGGTTGAAGGACACCGCCTCAGGGTTGTGACCCTGGTGGAACACCCATTTGTCTTCACACGGGAGGTGGATGAGGATGGATTGTGTCCAGCTGGACAGCTTTGTCTGGACCCCAAAACTAACCAGTCTAGTATAATACATGGCCTTTTTAACCAGCTTCACAACTCAAATACTACAACAGTAGACTGGGATGGCACAGGTGAGCTTTATTTTGGCATTTGTCCATAGAATACTGTCATTATAGAACTATTATACTGTAGAAGTGTAATACTTGTCAGAAACATTTTAACTTGAACTGTGAGCATCTATGACTTCTAATTTATGGCCTCTCCAAGCTTTTCTTACATAAGCCCTCAGATCTTTTCCCTTCACTTTCAGTGTTGCTGTATTTGGCTGGCCATGTCTCTAGAGCACATGTGGAAATTTGAGGTAGAATCAATAAGGGATTGCACCAGGTCAGTTTAGTTGAAAATATAACAGGGTCAAGGTCAAGGGCTACACTCACCAGCTACATCTTTCATGAATGAAGAGCATAAAGGAATTAAATCAATAAGAGATCAAGACTACCTTGTCAAAGATGTACTACTACTATCTTTCCTTCACACAGGAGATTATCTAGCAGCTATACATCCAGTCCACAGTATAGCAGGAAAAATCATCCTGACTTTAACTTTAATCAGCCGATTGCATATGGAAGCTATAGGAAGCTATATTTTTTCACGATGATGCAGGTACTAAATGTTGATGTAAAATGTGAATTTATTCAGTTGCCATTGATAGGATTAATCGTTTCAATGCAAAGGGGTATTACCTCCTTTACATAACTTAAAAAAATATCGAAAATAAAAGTCACGATGGTTCATTTGTAAAAGAAGTCCAGAAGCCAAGCAAGAGCAACTGGGACGCTGCTGATGTTGATTAAGCGATATTGCAAGGAAAATGTTTGCCAGAGCAGTTAAAATGGCAAACATGGCAAGAACTTAAAAATTCATATTGTAGTAGCTCCATTACATCTTGCCAGCTCTACTTTTTTTAATGAGTTTGAGGGTTGTTAATTTTTTTTTATCCCAGTACTTAATGTGAATAAATGTAGCCCATGCCAGGTCATAAAAAATGTCCAAGCTGAAGTGTAATGTAAGAATCCATCAACATTTTCCTTGAGCCATGGTTGTTTGTGGACAATTCCCATATGTGCAACCACATCCAAATTCAGACATGGATATGAATGTCTGAATGGATATCACATCATCATCATTTCTTTCCTCTCAGAACTACCAGAGGACCTGAGAAAGTGCTGCTATGGGTACTGCATTGACTTGTTGGAAAAGCTGGCAGAAGACATGGGCTTCACATTCGACCTATATATTGTGGGAGATGGAAAGTATGGGGCGCTCAGTGGGACAGGACGCTGGACGGGACTAGTAGGAGATCTGCTGAGCGGAACTGCCGACATGGCCGTCACCTCTTTCTCTATTAACTCTGCCAGGAGCAGAGTCATAGATTTCACCTCACCCTTCTACTCCACCAGCCTGGGCATTCTGGTACAACTGCTTGAAGTCATCATTAATTGTTGGAGGTTTAAACTTGATTTTTTACGACTGTAGAATTCATGGGGCATGTCCTAAAAATGTGCTCTATCGTAAGTGAAAGCACTGCAGTCCTCAGTGTTACTTTGACTTTTTATGCCTCTGTTGGTGTGATTTAATCATTTGGCCTGCAGCTACTTATTGTTCACCCTAAGCCCCCTCACCTTGGTATTGTGGTAAGGAGCGGGAGATCATTAGTTGGGGAATAATTAGTTTATGGAGTTTTGAGAGTGTATGTTAATTACTGAACTTCAAAATTGGATGCAGTTTAAGAGTGTGTAATGAGTCTAAGAGGCATTTAAGAGACAGAGCCCTCAAACATGCTGTAGTTATTCTTTGATTGGTTAGCATTTCCCTCTATAGCTGACAATCTGCAACGCATGATATGATCTGACAATACAGCTCCATTTGAAAATGAGATATTCATCATTTTAACAAGTGATTTCTTCTCCTGGCTGAATGATAAATAGCACGGAATAAAAACAATGTGTGCAATTCTTTTTTAAACTAATTTGCAGAGGAGTCATTAACAGAAGTTTATACAAACAATGCATGGCAATCAACGGTCTCAAGTCAGCTTCTTGTGTTTGCATGTGATCCAACAGGTCCGTAGCCGGGACACTGCAGCTCCCATTGGAGCCTTCATGTGGCCCCTCCACTGGTCCATGTGGGTGGGTATTTTTGTCACGCTGCATCTCACAGCGCTCTTCCTCACCTTGTATGAGTGGAACAGCCCCTTTGGCATGACACCCCATGGCCGGAACAGACTACGTGTATTCTCCTACTCCTCTGCTCTTAATCTCTGCTACGCCATACTGTTTGGACGCACTGTCGCCACCAAGGTAAGAAAGCTCTTCTCTCTGTGATTAATTGGCATCATGTGGGGCGGGGCGAGGAAAAGTCATTGCAAAGAAGAGGGGGAGGGGATGCTTTATGGGAAAGTGTACGCCAATGGCAAAGGAAAGTTGAAAGAGGGTGCTAGAGAGAAAAATGATGGAGATGGCTAGGGAAAAGAAAAGATTGATAGGGGAGAGGTTAAAAAGGTAGGCAGTGATGAAGTAGAAAGGTACAGGGAGGATAATGCGCATACAGGGACAGAAAGGGGAAAGGGTAAGTGAGTGACAGAGAGTGAAGGAGTTATGGTGAGGATGATGGGGCTCAATGAAGGTGGTGAAAATGGGAGCAAGTTGAGGTTAGCTCCCCAACGCAGTCAGACCCAAAGTTAAAACCAAGAAGGCACGGAGAAGAGGGCCAGTGAGGGGGACAGGAAGGTGAGAAGGCGAATCAGGAAATAGGTTTCAAAAAGACGGTATTAGGAAGGCTGACAGAGGGATGGTGAGATGGGGTTGAAAGGGTAAGTGGGTAAGCAGGGATGAGAAAAGCAACAGATTGACAGTGACGTGGAGGTGGGCAGAAAGGGGATGATGTAAGGAGGAGGGCATGCGAGCGGGCAACGTTGACACAGGTTAGTATCAGGGAGAAATAGAATTGCGAAAGATAAATGGAAGTCAAATCCTCAGACTGAGGCAAATTTATCTAATAACTTGAAAGCAACTTGAAAAACAATGTCTGTTACTTCAGAGATTTAAAAAAAAAAAAAGGACAACTTATTTTCATGGCATTTGTTTGGTATGAAAATGTAAATTACAAATATTAAATGTACCTTTGGAGTAACAGCATTCTTCAAAAACTTGTCAGATTTAACAGATTGTGTGACACCCACAGTCACACTGGTGCACAAACACAATCTCAATGTATTTGCCAGTGAATAACGACTCTGTCTTCTGCATTCTTTGTTTTATAAAGCTTCACATTGTTCCAGAATCAATCATTAAGATAACTTGCTTGCTTTTCAAGTTTCCGTGCAGTAACATCTTTTCCTTAAATTATTCCTGTCCTTATAGTGAGATTGTCGCTCATAATATTTAAATAAATACAAAACCACATTTTACCCTTAAAGCAAGCTGAGAAAACGACTTAAGTGGAAGAGCGGTCGAGTGATTAGAAAGACCTTCCCATTATTGAAAGGTCACAGGTTTGATCATCGCATTGGCGATATGTCAATTAACAGGTTGTGTTCATTAGCAGCCCTGTGACCTGTTAAAATGTCCTTGAGCAACTCTCTGAACCTCTGTGTGCTGGGTCACAGCCAAGTAGTCAGGTTTACTCAGGCTATGGGAAAGAAAGGGGGAAATAAATTGATCGCTAAACCTTTACTGCTGGGTTGAATTTTACAATTTGATTTTAATGATCAGGAGAATGTCAAGACAAGGAAGCCAACTGAAAAATTTTTGGCTGTTTTTAGTCTTTCTAAAATACAAATGCTTAAGGGATATATTTAGGTTTTCCTCTTCTAACATAAGCTGTTATCCTCAACATACCTGACTACTACAGATAGTAATAACTGAGCATCACTTCCGAGTCCAAGCACAAGAACCATTAATCTGTGTGGTTGTGTTTCACAACAAGGACCTCACTGTATTGTACTATAGGAAGCTGCCATTCCTATCAGAGTTTAGAGTAACATTAGGTGCTCTGTTTTGCTCTTCATTTCCTTTGATTTTACACTCGAACAACCCCAGGTAAAAATAACCGAGATAGCAATGTGCTTGTCAACATATCTTACCTTAAAAGCCATTTGAGATTGGAAACAAGTGTGTTAGCTAATGAACTGTTGCTTTTAGAATGAATTAGCAGTCGCTTTTAAGTGATACTTGACCTTTAAATTGAGCAGGGGTTTATTTTATCTGTGCATATCAACTTGCAGGATTGTAATGTTTTGCCTAGGAAGTACAGCTTTAGCCTTATTATATAGGCTAATAATAAAATCACAAGTAGTCCATAGTATCATTTTGTAGCCATCAAGTTCACTTTCAGTTACAGCTCCTTTAAATGATTCATGTTTTAAAACCAGCCAGCTAGAAACATCACAGAAGTCAGCCATCCTGTGGGGCCAATGTTAGCTTAATTAGTTTTCTAGCCAGTACTGCTAAAATGTCAGTAAAAGCTGCATTTTTAGCAGTTAGAAGAATGCTTTTGTCAATGTTCACCCAATGTATGTTATTTCTTAAAGTTATTTTTTTCCACCCTCTGTTACATTCCCAATCTGTCAGCAATGGCTGCAAAAGGCTGCTAGCGTAGCCTCATGGGGGCAACAGAAAATCTCAAAAGGTATTCAGTTTACAAATACAGTTACATTTTAAAAAGCTCACCATCAGCTAAACATTCACAACCAAAGTCGATTGCTAGCAAGCAAACTCACAATATTGGAACATAGATCTGACAGGCCATGTAAGTATCTGTAGCTCCTCACCTCTGCTTTTTGATGAAGGGCATTCTCCTATCTTTCACTTTGGCAAAAATTCTCAGCAACTCTGTCAATGAAATCAAAAGGTTTCATTGAACTCGTTGCCAAGTTGCCAAGTCTCTCCTGTCCACAGGTGTTTCTAGGTAGACTTTAATCCTTTTCAGGCAGGGAGAAGACCTCTCTGCAGATGTGCTTGTAATAGGAATGGTGAGCATCAGCCTCAGCAGCTTGCACACTTCAGTTAAAGCAGCGGTCAGTTCATTTCTTATGAACGTCTCCAGCAGCTCATCCAGCAGTTTGTAAAAGCGGGCATACACACGAATGACCTGGTTTAAAAAACCTCAGGCATGAAAATGAAATCAAAGTCATTCCACTTTTATTTCAGGGCAAGATCCCATCCAGGCCTAATGATAACACATGATGTTAAAAGCAATATTCTTTATTATCTCAAACCTCATGTACGGCTCGCACAGCCAGGTTTCTTATGTTCCACCATCTTCTCGGGTATTATTGTCCGCCTCAGTGAATAGGACTGTCTTTTTATCTGAATAGCTGAAAAAGTTGTGAAAGCTGTAACGATAGGCAAAAAGAGATTTTAATTCCTGTTTGTTCCCTGAGGCAGAGCCAAGTTAAACTTGTGCACATGACAGTGAATAAACAATGCATACTGGCATTTCAAATGTCTCGCTCCATCATATGCTTGACAAATGAGATTCGTTTCAGGATGGTACTTTGTAATTGTCTTGATCACAACAGTCACTCTTTATCAAAGAGACCACTCACGCACATTTGTGGACTATGACAATCAATTTGCACCTGTACATGTGCAGTATCTCTCTGGTGTCATGTAGTTTGACTGCCATGAAAAGTGCAAAGAATGAAAATCCAGCTCTGTTGTGTCAGGGGAAGAAAAGAATAACAGAGCTTAAAAAAATATAATCCCTGAAGCTCTTGTGACAGCTCTATGTTTACTTTCGCTCAGTCAGAGCTAAACTTAGCACAGAACACAAATGAAGCATTTACAGTAGTAGAGTTGAAACTTGTTGTGAACCCTTTACTGCACTAACAGAAGCCACTAGTAGTGTTAGTTTGAGTACCATAATTTACTAATGCATTTATTCTGTGCTGCTCCATGCACATGTGCAGCAGTGGAAACAACAACAAGAAAGAAAGGAGCGTACCTCCATGCTGTTAAGACTTTCAGCCTGAGCTGTGAAGTGAATTGAGAGTATCTAGACAACATGAGTTTTTACCAAGTTATTAAGCAGCTAATTACGTGTGGCTAAGGACTGATAAAACTTCGTCCTGACCGTTGGCTCCACACTGCAGGTTAATGGCAGTGGTTCCTTAGGTTTGTTAAACATGAAACTGTGACTCTCTGAATCCATGTTTTAAGACAATTCCAGGGCATAAGTGCTCTGTCAAGGTAATGATAATGTTAAAAAAAATATTTGAGATGATCCTTATTCAAAATTTCCACTTGTAACTCTGCCCTTATGCGACAGGCTTATAGAACAAAAAGCTCAACAAAGAGAACAACAAGAATTTATGCTTATATTGTGCATGCCATTCTCTGTTTCTCCCTTTTGAATTCCCCAATTAATTGTGCAAAGAGTTCTGAAACACTTCAAAAACCTTTATAATGGGTTACAACCTTGTTTGTATAATTAATATCTCATTAATCCCGAGCCCTTACAACACTGGAAATTCATCTCTTTTCTTCGTTTAAGTGGATTTTAATTGGTGGAATAAATAAATGATCCCAGTGTTCAGGTGGATTCATTCCCCGAAGCAGCCAATTTCACGGAAAGATATTTTTGACGTGTCACACTAACAGTCACATTTTGTTAGATTTTGTGTTTCGCATTAGATGTTCTTTTGCTCTGTTTTAATAAATGGGATTGCCTTTCCTTGGGGAGCAGAATTGCTCTGTTGGGAAAAGGATGAAGAGGGTACATATCTGAAGCTGGGACACCTTTTTAAACACATTTTCTTTTTTTTGCTTTTGTCCTTTCTCACATATATATTTTCTAATCTAGTTTCTGTCAAAGGCAACCGAAACTCAAATTTCACCTGTCATACGTCTCCACTCTACAGACCCCTAAATGCTGGACAGGACGCTTCTTGATGAACCTTTGGGCTATATTCTGTTTACTGGTGCTGTCCAGCTATACGGCCAACCTTGCTGCAGTAATGGTGGGGGAGAAGACGTTCGAGCAGGTTTCAGGAATTCATGATGACAAGGTTAGACCACTTTCGAGGTCACAAACATGCAACTCCAGAAATGTTAGCATGCTACACACATATTCACACACGGTAATCTTACACAAGGACAAACTAATGAGAAGAGAGTGAAATATTTGTGAAGGCTTATTGCTTTCCATTTCCCTAAACTCTGTAGGGAGTTCAGGGCTACTGTGAATTTGATATGTGCCCCATCGTGATAGCTGCCCTCTCTTGGGCTAAAGATGATCAAAATGGGAGCTGGGAGTTTTGGAGAACCAAAATTGTTCTTGTTTCCAAACATCAACATGCATCGAAGAAATCCTATCAAAGGAAACTCACTGAGGCAGGTTCCCTGCCCACAGCTAAAAAGGTACATGAATCAAACAATAACTTTAAAAGCTTCGTGCCCAAACTATACCGCTAATGGCAAGGGTAAATTAAAACAGACAATTAAAGTTATGCAGAATTTATTGTATTCAGGCATTGAATATGCACAATATCTATATAACAAACTATCCAACCAAGACTTAATTTTAATAAGGGAAAAATACTTCCTTCCACTCCCACTGGAGACCCACTGCCGACAATAGGGCTGTGTTCAGCCCCAGCAAAATGCAGTAAAACCATTATTTAAATGGATGCAGTGCCGTGTTGTTTGTTGTGTTTTGTGCAAGAAACACACCCATGGCAGTTGATCCATTGTGTGCACTGCCTCTTTTAAAATTGCTGGGCTTTAATATAGATGTCACTGCTGACTGGGTAGCACTTCTCACACACTCACCAATATGAGAAAAAACATACCTTAAAGCCTGGTATATACACTGTTTCCCATCCTTCAAGGAAACTTGTTGTTCAACCCTGAAATCAGAGCAAAATGTGGCGCCTGTTGGAGCAAGGGGCTTATTCAAGAGAGGAATCAAAGTAAATAAATACTTAAATCAAAACAGTAGTCAAGAAAATCAGCTCAAGTAGATATCTTACTTATTTTAACTAACACCTGAAAGATCCTGGGTTCAAGACCTGAAGGAGACAAAAACCCAGACTCAGGATGTTCCACGCTATTTCTGGTCTCAAGCCTGGATTAATGGGAGGGTTGCGGAGTTGCATCAGCACGGACATCTGGTATAAAAATTGATATCAAATCAACCTCAGAGATCCATCTCCTGTAGCAACCCCTTGGGAATAAGGGAGTGCCTTATCTAAACTCCTAAATAGGATGATATCACCTGAATTTATCACTTACATTACATATCCACCCACTCATGCCTTCCTATTCCATTTCCACAGCTGCACCATCCGTCCCTGGGCTTCCGTTTTGGTACCGTGAGGGAGAGCAGTGCTGAGGATTACATGAAGAAGAGTTTCCCGGAGATGCACGACTACATGAGGCGCTTCAACCAACCCACCACTCCAGAAGGTGTACACATGTTAAAGTAAGAAACAATCAAATCCATGCAAACAGTGTCTGAAATATTGAAAATAACCATTTTTACCTTTTTCCTTTCATAATGTTAACCTAAAAAAAATCTAGTCACGTTCACATCTCGTATTTGTAGCTTTCTATATTCAGTGGACTTATTTTCTATGCACATTGTGCAAAACAATTCTACTAATTGCACCAACAATTTGCATGTTACTCCTTCTCTCGCTTAAATATTTATTTTGAATTATTATGAAGAACAAGCTACAAGCTTAATGTAAGTTTTGCTTTGGGGATGATTTCTGCCTTCTTTACACCTGCAGTGCTGCTGTTGCAACCCATTTATCAGTGTTTTCTTATTAAGAGAACACACTGTTTTGCAAGTGCATGTGACAGAAATATGAAGAAGTGCTCAGTGCTCTAGCCGCATGTATTTAAACCATGCATAATCATGAGCTTTTCCTTATCTAGACACACTTCAGCATAAGGTGTAACCGAGGTAAAAAAAAACATAAATTATATTTCATTAGTCGTTGTAGTTTATAAAGAAAGAAATAATTAGACTTTTTTTTAATGAGGGATGAATAAGGGTCAGGGGCAGGCTGATGTAGGGAGTGCTGAGAAAAAATTATTCACTCTGATGTCGAATGGGGACAGAAAGCAGATGAAAGCAAGCACAGAAGACAAGTTTATTTTTGTATCGCATTTAATTTACAAAGGAAATTGAAAATGCTTTACATAAATCATTGAAAATGAAAAGAAAGAGCCCCAACAAATTGCACTTAAAAAACAAATTTTAGTGATGGGGAAAATAAAAATGAATGGAAAACTGTAAAAAAAAAAAAAAAACAAACAAAAAAAACAGTTAGGGTGACAGAAAGTAGTCCTGTTCATAAGGTTCATGCAAAAGATATGGATGAAATAAATGAACCTCATTACAGAAGTTATAAAGATGATCTGAAAGTCTGAAAAGGTCACACAGAGGAATCCAAGAAATAATCATTCTGAATAACCAGTTAATTAGAGTATGTTCACACTCGTCATTCATTATGCTGGTTTTGTATATTTACTTTTTTTATTTACTTTACATGTCCTTCACTCCTCCACATCTAGCAAATCTGTTATTTCCGAACCAGCTGGCTTTCCTTAAGCAGTTGAGGATGAACCCACTTTGGTTTCTGGCAGCCTAAACAGTTTTGCCTTCAGCCTTCTGGATTTAGCTTCTCCATCAGATTACCAGCAATCGAGGATGAGAGTGACAATACATTTGGTATTCACATTTAGTTTTTGTGGCATCTCATCACTCATAGTTTTGCTGTTGAATGAAGAAAAGGGCTTATGACAGAAAGATTAAATGTTTGGGCACAAGATTCTGTTTTGAGGCAGGTTTTTAAATTTTACTTTATCATTTTATTTTAAGTCAAATCAGAGCATTTTGGTACGTTAGACCCGTTAAACTTCACATCAAAAACACTAGACTGGATTCACAGAGTACAAAAATAGTCACAAAATAACTCTATCCTGCCCATGTACTGTCGTGGGTTCTCTCCGGGTACTCCGGCTTCCTCCCACCGTCCAAAGACATGCAGCTTGTGGGGATAGGTTAATTGGATAATCCAAATTGCCACTAGGTGTAAATGTGTGAGTGAATGTGAGTGCGAATGGTTGTTCGTCCTGTGTGTTAGCCCTGTGACAGACTGGCGACCTGTCCAGGCGCACCCGCCTCTCGCCCTATGACAGCTGGGATAGGCTCCAGCGCCCCAGCGACCCCTGAAAAGGATAAGCGGAAGCGAATGGATGGATGGATGGCATCTCATCACTCATAGTTTTGCTGTTGAATGAAGAAAAGGGCTTATGACAGAAAGATTAAATGTTTGGGCACAAGATTCTGTTTTGAGGCAGGTTTTTAAATTTTACTTTATCATTTTATTTTAAGTCAAATCAGAGCATTTTGGTACGTTAGACCCGTTAAACTTCACATCAAAAACACTAGACTGGATTCACAGAGTACAAAAATAGTCACAAAATAACTCTATCCTGCCCATGTACTGTACCAAGCACAACCACAATGACGCACACACTTCTCAGACACAATGCCTACTCCAGAGAGCACCAGCAGAGCTACTGAGATGGTGCATGTGCTGACTTTGTGATTCAAGTGGGAAGATAGAAAGCGCTTGTTCAGAGAAAGAGGATGAGAACAGAAAAGATGAAGGCGGCATTTGTTTGCGTGTGAGGCAAAGCAGAAGTGGAAGTCACAGCAGTGCAGAGAACTGGAGTAAGGCTGTAAAATACTGTGTTGGCAGAACTACTGACCCCAATACTGCAGTCAAATCTTAAAGAAGAAAAATCCCAAGCCTTCTCCTGGAGAGACACGATACACATGCAGGTGCACACAAACATATAAGCTCAGAGGAAATAGTGCGCACGTGTGCACATACACAAGCTTAGAGCTTACAGTTGTACCTGCACACTCTCATGCCTATATATTTATAGGCATGCTCAAATACACACACACACACACACACAACTCTTATTCCAAGGCCATGCATCGGGTAGCTTCCAAACCTCTTTAGTCCCAAAAGAACTCTCTATCCTCACTTTTCTCCCTGTGCATAGTATTTGACAGGTCTAGACAGAGAAAAGCAGACTTTCCTTCTTTCCAGCACTGCAAAGACTTTGTAAAGTCAGCCTGTGTTTAGTGGTAAATGTCCTGAATAACAACAAGTTTCAGGTTATTTGATCAGTCTTGTCTATTTTTCGATTGGACTGAATATATTTGTACATGATTTCTTTATGCCTTTCAAATCTGTGTTTATTTGTTCATTATTATGACTTTGAAAGTCTCTGCATCGAACATATATACATATATGTGTGTAGGTCTATCATTCAGACCCTGTCTGTTGAGCTTCATTTCCTGGAACTAATCCTCTGCCAGCCATGGTCAGCAGCACAGGCTGCACACAGAGGAACAGTCTATAATTAAGGGTCAATCAGGGTCAATTGGATCGATATTGCCAGAGTAGGAGAGTCTTCAGCAGTGTGTATAATGCCTTATCAGTCCGCGACAGAGGATGTTGGTTTAGGTAATGATGTATGTGTTTACATAGCGTATTAGAATGCAGTTAATCTCATCCCCTGTATAAATGACACAGTGGCATGACAGCCCTAAATCCAAGGTTCCTGAGCAGGTCTGGAGATTTAGGAATAGTGTGGGAAACAGAATCTGATTTGTAAAACCGAAGATTAATCGTCTTCAATTAATGTTACTCTCTCACTTCTTGTGATGTGTGTGTGTGTGTGTGTGTGTGTGTGTGTGTGTGTGTGTGTGTGTGTGTGTGTGTGTGTGTGTGTGTGTGTGTGTGTGTGTGTGTGTGTGTGTGTGTGTGTGTGTGTGTGTGTGTGCGCGTGTGTGTTGTTGGTGGTGAAGGACAGATCCTCCTGCCCTGGATGCATTCATCATGGATAAAGCCCTGTTGGACTATGAGGTCTCTATCGATGCAGACTGCAAACTACTTACTGTGGGAAAGCCATTTGCTATTGAAGGTACAGACACTAGCACACACGCACACACTTGTTTTTATCACTTGTGAGGGCCCGTGGTTGTCTTTGAAGCCAGTTTTTTAAAAAACAACTTGAAAGGCGTTGAAAAGCACTCATGCATACACACGCACACCCCAAAACTCCATCAAACAGTAACATTTATTCATGTAGTCACACACTTAGAGGTCCACTGAAACAATAATTCAGGTCAGGACTTTAACTCAGGGTTGGGGGATATATTAAAATTTTCTACTGACCTTTGCTAGTCTAGCTCTTTGACTGCTTATACTATATATCCACAGGATATGTGTGGAAGGCCACACATGAGGTGTGGGCCACATGATCCTGCTCTCCAGAGTCAATGCTGTGAGGATAGAGTCCTAGCTAATGCATGCATTTTAAAAGGCTCATTCCTCCTTGCTATGTTATCACTGGTCAAGTTGACAGTTCAAGGCAGGTCAAAGTGAATTTAAGGCAATGGGAGACCCATATAGATATAGATATATACAGATTCATTTCAAATGCTGTAGTCAGTCATGTAGTAGCTAAGGAAACAACATGACTGACAGAATAACACGGTGATTCACTGTGTGAACTTATAACGCTCCAGGGTAAAAGTATTCAACCATCTATTATTAACAAGACTGCCCAGTCAGAACACTTTGGACTTTGATGCTCAGACATTCCAAGAACATTTAAAAAACATGTTAAGAAAAATCCACTGCCAATCAGAAAACAGCTAATGACCCCCACAGGGGGATATCAGATTCAAGTTCTTGCACACTGCTCCATGAATATGTGGGCTTACGCATGCTTATATCTGAGAGTCTGGCACTGATGTGTGTGCGTGATTCTTTTCTTGTTACACTTTATTTTTCTGCCCCAAAAACCATCATATTTTCAGAGATGTGCACAGAAAACATGTGCAGCTAAATTTGAATTTTTTTTCCTTCTTTCCAGCATTTTCCTTCTGCACGTGTCACTGAGGTAAAACTGTTGGGAAAGAAGAAATATTACAATAATAGAAGCTTTTAAATATTGTAAATAAGATTGATGTATGCAAAGAAATATATAATATATCTGTTTACAAGGTAAACAGCATTGCCCCTATTTGCAAAAAAGTCTAAAGGGCTTATATCATTCTTTTCTGGAGGGTTTAATACCAGACAAATTACACTGTGTACTGTAGCCATTGATCATTTATATCAACAATAACTCATGTTTTTTGGCCAAGCAAATGATTACTTTACGTGATTATTGTGGCCCCGTATACTGGAAAAAGTAACAACATAAGAAGTTGCAGTACTGTAGCAGTAGTAGGAGTTGCAGTGATGTGCACACACACATACGCACACACAGGAGTAAATTATAACACTTTTAGAAATAAACGCTGCTGACGACCTGCCGAAAGAAATTATGTCCCAGCGCCAATAAATCTCAGGTTCTGCCTTTCACCGAGATAAATAAAGCATTCTAGCCATTATAGCAAGTTTTACAGTATTCGAGTCACATGCCGTCTGCACATATACACATTCTGAAGGTGACTTTGAAGTGAAATTTCTGCTAGCGGAACACATTTATTGGATATATCAAACATGTAACCTCTAACCCAATGTAGCTTAGTCACCAGGAGGTTTTTCTTTACTAGGATAGAATTGGCACTGGGTGCTCACGCATGACCACATATGTTTATTTATGTCCATGCATATTACTGTAGGTGTGTGTTTGTGTGCTGGTGCAAGCATTTGTGCGTTTGATTCATATCAGACTTCTTTTCTCCTCATATCACTGATAAAGGCACAAACAGAAACACAGGCGATAAATAGAAACTAGTAAGGGTGCCACATGGGACCAGAAACTATCTTTGATACTATTTCTCTGTCAGTCAAAGTGTAACCTCAGAAAGACCCCACTCCCACGTTCCCTACTTCCTGTACAATCCTTGCTCACTGGAGATTATCTAGTGCTTTCTTCATTGCATTGTACAAAATGAGCCCAGGGACAGCGCTGAGCCATTACTCATGAATGTGAAGAAGGGAAAGCAGGTCTCATTGATATGTAGAGCGTGTCAGTTTGATGACTACTTGATTCACCGTCTACACAAAAAAGTCACGCAAAGAATCTACACTTGTTTGAGTAGCTATTTTGCAGGAGTGAGGAAGAGTAGGATGGGGCTAAATAAAGAAAGAACAGGAAATGACCCAGACAGGAAACATGAGACAAGTAAAACAAATAAGAGGAAGAAAAGAAAAAAACACGAGACGGAATAAAAGATTTTAAAAAGTAAGTAAGAACAACAAAAGTAAAAAAATCAGGGGCCAGTGAGTGAGGTGGGAGTTGAGCATAAGAAGGAGATAGAGGGCTTTCATTTGCCCACTGCCAGTTTGCTCCTTTCTGCACAGCTAGTGATAAAAGAGGCAGCCAACACAGTCTCCTAATCAAGACAAACCTTCACCCCAAGCAGATGGAATAAGGGAGGGGAAGAAAGGACACGGAGTGGAAGAATGGAGCAAAGAAAGAGAGGAAGTGTTATTTGGTCTGTATGTGGATGCAGGCGGGATTTATAGAGCAGTTTGTGGTCAGGAGATACAGAGAGACGCTGGAATTGGGACTGTGGAGTCGCTCCAGGCAAGGTGCTCTGCTGAAATCTTCAGGCTGCTTAAGTGGAGGGAGATGCGGGGGTGTCACCGTGCGTCTGTTTTCGCTGAGTGCTGTTGGGAGATGTTTACGACAGCCTAGACACACCCCATTAATAATATTGCCACTGAACACGCAGCCACTAGCTGCCCGCACGCATGTGTGTGTATGGGGTTGGTGTGCATGTGGAGCATGTGTCCCTGCGTGCATAAGTGGTCTGCACAAGCTCAGTCAAGCAGAACAAAGCATGTCTGAAGATCAAAACGAGGATGGCAGAGGATCCTGTTGGCGGGGTGAAAGTATTGTTGGTCGGGCAGCTCACGTCTGACGGGAGTGACGTACAGACACGTTTCTGTGTGTGTGGTTGTGTGTGACGTGTGTGCGTGCATGCAGAAATGTGGCAGAGTCTGAAACAAAATTAAGCATTACTGACTTGATTACGTGATTAGTAGAAATGGGCAACTGTTGTGATTAATTAATAATAATTCAGTTTGATGTCTTATCTTATGTGATAGCAGTTTTTTGATTAAAGATGTCATCTTCTGGAATATTTAGAGGACTAACTTTTTTGGGGGGTGTTATTGAAGCAGAGATTAATCAAGAAAAATAATCATGAAAATATATATTTGATCCAACCCTATAACTGTGTATCTTGTTCACACATAGACACAAACCTTAAGAATTTTTTATCCAACCTGAAAAGATTAATATTTGATTGAATCCAGTTTTGCCCTCTTTCAAAAGCTAGAAATTCATGCCTCCTAGCCCACACTTTTTACCAGTCAATAACAAAAAAAATGTTAAAAATGGCCTAAGTTGGAATTCAGTGAAATAAAAGCTTGCACACACCATGAGATTAATAAATAAGCAGAAGCTTCAGCAAACATCCATTCATCATCTTCCACTTATCAAAAGTTGAGTTATGGTCGGAGCAGGCTAAGCAGGATATTCCAACACTTTCCATTTCCTCCTGGAGCATTCTGAGGCACTCCCAATCCAGATGAGATATATAATCTCTCCTGTGGGTTCTGGGTCTATCCTGGGATCTCATCCCACTTGGATATGTGCAGAAACACTGCAGAGGGAGGCACCCAGGAGGCATCCTAACCAGATGCCTAAACGGCTTCAACTGGCTCCTTTTAACACAGAGAAGCAGCGGTTCTACTTCGACCTCCCCAGCCTATCTTTGAACTCATACACCCTTCAGAGGAAACTCATTACCCAGATCTCATGACCATCAGTGAGGGCTGAAATCTAGATGGACTGGTAAATTGAAAGCTTCACCTTTTAGCTCAGCTTTCTCTTTACTACAACAGTCCCAAAACAACCACAAAGACGCTGGATTAATCCGCTGGTCCACCTCACATTCCACCTTCCCATCACTCATGAATAAGATCCCAGGATAGTTGAACTCCCCTTTCTGCTTCTCTCACCAGAACCCATTTTCCAGCAGAGAAACGTGGCCTCAGACTTTGAAAACCAGCAATATTTAAAGTGTCTGAAAACCTGTTTTCTCAGGCAGCTATTTAAAATCGACTTAAACACAGAAATAGCTGAAGTTCGAAATGTGCTGGTTGTTTCTTTTAAAAATTGTCCCTGCTGCTTTTACCTGCACATCTCTTACCAATTTGAAGAAACAAAATTACAGATTAAAGCTGAAAGCCAGTGTCACTTGAAGGTCACATATTCATGCACCAAACATATTCTCATATTTTAAGAGGTTGGTGGGATAACACATACTATTTATGTTGCCTAGGAGATGCTGCTGAAAAACTAAATTGATGCAACCACTCTCACAGAAGCACCTGAGTTTGTAACTGCCTAACTCATGCAGGGTTACATAAGGTTACACATTTATTTAGAGAGTCCACATTTCAAGTTTTGCTTGGAGAGTAGGGCGTATTTAAAACTTTTATATTAGATTAAATTACTGTATCTCCAAAAAACTGAAGTAAAAGTACATTAAAAAAACATGAAATAGGGAGTATGCTCTTTGATGTTTAATGTAACACAAGTCAAATTTACACCAAATCTATTTGTTTATCTTCAGTGAAATTTTAGGTTGTGTTCTTAGACTTTATATAAATGATGGCTGTAGGCACCATGACATTGGCTACTGTTTGGAAGCTTAAACTTTAGCATCTTGGTCACAGTCTTTCTCTATTTTACTCATTTGGATCATCTATTACTTGGTAAATGGTAAAAGGCCTGTATTTATATAGTGCTTTACATATCCAGTCATCCACCCATTCACACACAGGTGATGGCAAGCTACATTGTAGCCACAGCCACCCTGGGGCGCACTGACAGAGGCGAGGCTGCCGGATACTGGCGCCACCGGGCCCTCTGACCACCACGGTCAGAGGCACCCGTTGCCGTGGGCAACGGGTGAAGTGTCTTGCCCAAGGACACAACGACCGAGACTGTCCAAGCTGGGGCTCGAACCGGCAACCTTCCGATTACAAGGCGAACGCCCAACTCTTGAGCCACGATCGCCCACTTCACCCTGAAACATACTGTATAATATTCCTCTAACAGTACTAAATTCCCTTCTTAGTAGCTTTCACACAATAGAAAAACTACACCTACAAAGTAGCAAGAAAATCCACCTGTGCACAAAAAAATATGTGCTTTACTTTTCAAACAGTAACTAATGTAAGAGTAAAACACCTGCAAATAGTCAAACTTCAATAACAGTAATGAATGTAGGCAATGAGCAATGAAAATGACTTAATACAGGCCATACTCACTAATAAGCTGGTGTGCTTAGGGGAACATGAACCCCATATTAGATGCACTTTTTACAAAAAATGTAACTCTAAAGTTGGAACAGATCATCTGTGTTTTTGAAATAAACTGAGCTTTTTACAAACCCAGTGCTTTTAAGTAAAACTCGACGGGCACCGGTGTGTCTTTGAGTGTGTGGGGGGATTTGAGTGACAGCTTTGGGACATGAAGCTTGTGATGGAAAATGCGAACGTCTGGGGGAAAGAATCAAAACAAATGACAAGTGACTGCCCACTTGCATTTCAGTATTTGACTGAGTGCTCTAAAGAATTGTGGATGGAGATATGCTGATGACAGAAAAATGCTCTCTGTCTGCTTGGGAAAAAAGCATGAGGAGCGAGACATACAGAGACAAAGCAGTGGACTCGGGAGAGGAGCCGAGAGATAAAGAGAAGAATGAACTGAAGCAGAAATTGAACGAAAGCGAAGGGATGACAGAGATAAAGAGTGGACTAACAGAGGAAGAGACCAGCGGCAATGGTGGGAGAGAAAAGACCTTGGATGGGGAAAGAGAAAGGATGAGGGGGGAAGAGAAGACGAAAGGAAGAAAAATGAGAAAGGAAGGGTCGGTAAAGGAGGGAAAGAGCAAAGGGATGGAGGCTTTGGCAGTCTTTGTCATGTAGGAAGCAGAGTGTGACAGCTACGTGAACCTTCGCTATTCTCTGTTTCTGTCCACAACCCCCATCGGGCTCATACACCTTGACAGCCCCATAACACACACACACACACATAAACACACTGACAAACAGCTGCCAAGTCTGAGCCAGCCACACACACACACACAGAGAGACACACACAAAACCCCTGTTGGTATGACTGTGTCTGTGACTGCAGTACAGATGAAATGAAACAAACAATCCCTGGAGGTTTTGTATAGCAATAAATTTTAAAGAGGGTCTTTTCTTTTGAGTCAAAGCTGAGGGACACATTTCTTTCACTTTTTACCTGTAGAAATAGTGGTCGTAATGCAAAACAGATGCCTTTTGAGTAAGTTTGTGAAGGGCAGAGAGGCAATTCTCTCCAGCTATTAAACAACACTTGAATGTGCTGCTATAGAAATTAAAGCAATAAACACTGGTGGAAGATTGTACTTAAATCTGTGACTTAATTAAAAATATTAGAGTTATATAATTTTATTGCTGTAACTACTCTGTATTTTATTGCTTTGTCTGCTCTCATTATTCCAACTGCTGCTGGTGGTGTTTTACCTTAAGCAAAAGGGGAAACTAAGGCATTACCAAACAATTGATGATGATGACGAAGAAATAATTTCTATAAATAAAAAACAGATTAATATTTAATGCACTACAATAATGATTTGCATTACTGGCTGCATAATTAGATGGACCTTTTAAGCTATCGGTTTCACATCTGTGACACTTAACTCTAGTTGCATTGTACTGTACACCCCTTGGTTTGTCTAAAAAAAAACAAAGCTGGGAGGATGTGTAAAAGAATGAATATAACTACAATCATGCAGTCATTAAAAATTGTACAAACACAACAAATCACATTAAACCTCGGGAAGTAGTAAAAGGGTAATAAAAACAGAACAAGTTGTGTTTATGCAAAAGAAATAACACATTTAATGGAGTATCTTACAACCATTTAAAGGTGCAGTTAGTAATTTTTATTTAGGTTATTTAATAGGGAAAAAAAGCTATTGTGCTCACAAATATACTTAGATTAGTGTGTAATTACATCATCCAACAAACTGATGCCGTCTCAAGTGTGTACATGTGTGTGTGCATGTACATGTCTATGCATAGGAATAGTAGTGGTAAAATAGTTATGTTAAGCTATATAGTTTATGTCTTGCATATTTCCACAACCATATCCATAATCACATACTGTGTATGCTACCGTTGTATATAGTGTATTATCGTACTTATTTTGTATTTGTTTGTATTTTATTTGTATTTTTTGTATTTTTTTGTATTTTCCTTCTGATATCTGTACCAAAAATTCCACGTCGTGGGATCAATAAAGTCTTATCTTTTCTTATCAAATAAACTGTTAAAAAAATACATATAGTAGGAGCAGGGACGGGTTTGTGGAAGCCACCATTTTCCTCACTAAATTTAAATGCAGCAGCCAAAAAGGACATCTCCCTTAAAACTAATCGTATTTGATGGAATAAGTCTTTTTTTTTTTACTTAATGTGGCTAGAGACTACCCTTATAAATAGTACACCAAAGGCAAAGAAGAGCAGATTAAACATGCAACCCTCTTCTGGACAGATGACAAGAGCTGGCTAAACAACAACAGCTGGTTTTAAGCTAACATTATGCCAGCTAATATTAGGCTTGAGTGTCCAAAAAGTCCGCTAACTATAGCTACGAGCAGCTAGAACAGCAGTCTTACTGACAGAAAAGTTCAGCATATCCTCAGTTCACCTCAGTATCGCTGTCATTGGTCAGAATGAGCATCTCTGACTCATATTGGACCCGTACTGGACTCCTGTCACAAGGTTTTACAGCTTCCAACAGAGTAAATAAAGGTGGATGCTTCTCACCCAGTATTGGCAGCTGAGGTAAACAGTGGATCGACAGCCTGCACAGTCAGGTAACAAATCTAGGGTTGATCCAGATTCGGTCCAGACAGTAGGCTAGTACAAATACACTGGCTAGTCTCAGCTCAGCTCTTATGCCGAACAGTCTGTGCACAGTCTATGTTTGTCCTAATAGGAGCCACCATAGCTGGGATTATGCACTCGAATTGGGCAAGGTAAGAAAACAGAACTCATTTAGCAACAATCTGCAATCTATTGACATCTAGTGGCGAAAATTTTACACACAGTAACTTTAATTAGATAATTAAGATGATTTGGCATACAAAGAAAAACAGAGGATATTACGATCTATTTTATCTAGGACATGACTATTGAAACGGTGCATGGGAAAATACTTGACAAAATAGGATTTTGACATCTGTGGTAAATAGTATTTAAAAATTCAGAGAATCCAGAAATAAGGCTGAAAGGGATAAGGCTGAAACTAGTAATGAATGGCCATGATCTTTGAACCCTGAGGCAGCACTGCATTTAAAACAGGCACCATTCTGAAGTGGAAATCACTAGGTGATGAATGACCACTGAGCAGATGGATTCAAATGGCAGAGGCAGACTATGGTGCAGACCAACCATTCGGTGAGTCATTCACCCCAAACAATTTACAATTCATAGACAGGAAAACATGGTGTGGCTGAAGATCACCTTTGGACTCCACCAGCATCAGCGACATCAGCACAACAATGAAAAAGAGGCAGCCACTTTAACTCCCATTACTAGTGATGTGGTCCTCCATATTTACATGATAGCCATTCAAACAATGTTACACATGAATGTTGGTACTATCAAACTTAAAATTAGCTTTCTTTTTAATAAAATAAAATGAACAAAATTTAATATTTTGTTTCAATATTTGAAACAATATTTGAAACTAAATTAACTAAAAATAGGGTGTAAATTATTTGCAAATGATTGCATCTATTCTTTTCATATTCTGCAGAACATTTAAACTTTGTTTTGGCAGCATTACAACAGCATTCTGGAACATAACAATGACTGCATCAGTATATAGCATGTAATGGCCAAAAGATTTGTACTACCCCTCATTTCTTTATATTTTACTAGGGAAAAAAGAAATGGTGATGAAGTGTGCAAAAATAAATGGAAACACAGTATATAAGGCAGAAACAGAGTCGGCGCAATTCTTATGAGCTTGGATGTCAGTATTTGGTATGACCACCTTTCTTCTTCAACACAGCGTGAACTCTCTCAGGCAAGCTTGTCATTTCTTTAGGTAGTCCTCAGGAATAGTTCCCCGGGCTTCTTGAAGGAAATTCAAAGCTCTTCTTTGGATGTCAGCTGCCTTTTGTTTTTATTCTCTGTCAAGATGATCCCACACTGCTTTAATACTGTTGAGGGCTGGGCTCTAAGAAGGCCAGTCTATGACTGATAGTGTTCCATTATGTGTTTTTCTAGCCAGGTATGCTTTTACTGCAATGACAGTGAGATCATTGTCATGCTGAAAAATTAAGCCATTGCCAGTCTAGTTCTTTTCAGATGCTAGTGCATGACTGAACTTTTCTTTGTTCATAATTCCATCAGTTTTGACAAGGTCTCCACTGGCCAGACTTGTGGAAAAGTCCTTGGAATTGAGGGTGTTGATATGCACACTCATGCGTGTGTGTGCATGAGCACAGCTGGGGTTGAGGTGTACTAGAAACCTCGTAGTATCTTCCAACTATAAGGTATCTTAAGACAAAGCAGTCAACACCTTTATGTATCTATTTTTGTATTTGGCAGGATGAATCCCCAGGACCTCTACTTCCCACAGTCTTGCCACTGGCTGAAATTCACCCCCAAACCATAAGCTCCTCCACGTTTTACCTCTTTTCTGACCTCCTGCAATCATATTGACCATGATCTGACCCAGAGATTTCAAATTCCTTTTTTCCTTGTTTCCATTTCTTAAGAATGGCTTCTTCACAGCTGCCCTTCCACTGAGACCATTTCCGGAGAGGCTTTTACAGACAGTACATGGATCAACTGATCAACCAGATGCATCAGTCAGTTCTTTACTGGAATTTTTCCTATTTCTTGAGGAAATGACTTTCAGATAGTATTCATGTGTTGTAGTTGCCCCCTTTTTTGTCCTCCACTTGTCCAATTTCCTTTTATGCTTGAATGATTTGTAGGTCAGTGTTAAGTGGCTTAACAAACAAACAACATTCATCTGAAAATGTCAGATACAAAGGTTGGACTGAAAATGAGTCAAAGAAAACCTGAAGAACTATGTTCTACACCAGTTTAAAAATATATATTCTGGCTCCTTGTTAGCAAAATATAAAGAAATGAAGGATGGCTTAAGACTCTTCCACAGAAGTGTATGAAAAAACACTCTAAAACTATACCTGATCTTGACATTTTGTATATTTAATCAGATAAAAAAGACATGCTTTTATTTATTCTGTATTTTTTTCACTTCAAGATGTTTTTTCTTCACCATCCATGATGTGAAAGTGAAAAGTACTTATTAATACTGTCAAGAAAGTGATGCGATAACTACCTCCGACAGAAAGCTACACTTACATAATTAAAAAGGAACACTATCATCAGAGCTACCCGCTGTGGCGACCTCTCGTGAATAAGGGAGCAGCTAAAGTAGCTTTCTTTCTTTTTTACTGTCATCAGAAGAACAGGATTCATAAAAGGGCTATAATATCAGTATGGTATCAATTTCCTGTGCACATGGAGTGGAACCAACCTTTGTTTGGCCTTTCAACAAAATAAGGTCTTGTATCTGTAGCTGAAGGGTACGAATGTGAAGTGAGCACAGAGTGGATGATCAGCATCAGGCTTTGAAAAGTGTTTTGCAACTAGTAGCTCTGGTGAGGCTTGGTGAGAGGAAGGAGGTGTTTTATTTTTTTACAGAATCTGTAAGTCTAGTTACAGATTTAGAAAGATTGAAATATACTTTAAAGTGAATACAAACAGGATATGCAAATGGACTAAAACCTATAAAGACAGTTTTCTAAAGTAATATGCTATAGTGTTATAAATCTTATTTCTACAGTGGAGCACAATGTAGTGAAATTTAAGGGAGAAAAGGCTAAAGCGGAAATGAAATGGGGAAAAAAGACACCATTAACATTCATTCAGAGGGACAAGTGAAGAATAATAACACAAGGAGTTAACTTTGACATTTTTACATCTACTAAATTTACTCCTCACAGCAGAACCAGAAGTCCAAGATGTTGTGTTGGACCAAGACCTCATAAAGAGAATTTCATTTACAAGACAGTAATTCAGTCTGCGCACTGCCATGTGACTGTAGCCAAAGGGAATCTAACCGACATAAGAAGCAGTCAGGTAAAATATGTATATTTGCATATTTTCCACTGAAGGAACTCTAAAGGGTGGAGTCAGATTTGATCCCACTCCATTCCTTAAGCTGGGATCAGACTACTTGATATGAGCCTTAAAATGGCCTGAGCTGACAGAGAATGGGGTGGAGTCGGAGCATTTGGAATGGAAATGAGTATCAGATGTGACATATAAAATTTCATAATGGAGTACAAGTCTAGAATACCTTATAAGGTCTCAAGAGGCAGACCTAACTATTTACATTATCATAAATAGAATTAAACATCCAAAGAATCATACATGTTTCTAAAACTGACATTCCTATACAGCTGCAAAATGCATTCTGAGTTATGTTTGAGAGAAGCATATTTTCTCTCCAGCAACGTAGCTTTCAACTTACAAGACTGATGAAGACTGTGTAAGCAAGTAAAGTAGACTGTGGAGATATAATCTTATATTTGTTTCCTTTCCACTCTCATGTTGTTAGGGTTTCTCACCAGAACCACTTTGTTACATAGAAAAATCTCATACCGTGTCACACAGGTATATTTATTTCAGCAGCAAAGAAGGGGACAGAACACATGCATTCATCCCGCTGATAAAAACATGAAAAGAAAGAAAACTCCACACCATTACTGAGTGAAGAAGCCTCTAATAAGGCTGGGTATTTGTTAAATCCACCAAAATATGATTATGAATTATGAGTTAATACAGCTCAGCCAGATGGGAAAAGGAGGAAGAGTTCCAACATGAGGATGTTTTCTTTTCTCAAAATGTCTGAAAACCAAGTTCTAAGGCACTGCTGAGAGTTTAGAAAGGCTGT
Organism: Oreochromis aureus; assembly: GCF_013358895.1. Taxonomy (NCBI): domain Eukaryota; kingdom Metazoa; phylum Chordata; class Actinopteri; order Cichliformes; family Cichlidae; genus Oreochromis; species Oreochromis aureus. The sequence continues at coordinate 11,557,042 of NC_052960.1, forward strand.
TCCCAGTTTACTAACTACTCTCAGTATAAGAAGAAAATAATTTTATCTTAAATCAGCCTCGATTCTCGCTCCATAAGCTCATCACTGATGTGTCTGACATGTTTTGAAATCACAGGAAGTTTTGAACATATGCGGAAATCTTTCTGAAACACATCTAAGTTATTGAGATAAAATCATTAATCATCTATGCGCATTTAGGCAGGTTTCTTCCCCAAACTCAACACACAGAAGCAGACTGATATCAGACAGAGCTGCCAGCTTGTTACACTCTGACCCTGAAGTCTGAAACCAAACAAACATAAAAGAGTAGAAAAGACGTCTCAGCAGGGATGATATTAAATTAGAACATTTAAGAATAATTATTTGAAACCCTGATGGTTGGCAGCTCTTTCTGCATCTAAAACAAGCACTAGTAGGGAAAATTAATTGAATGGGAACTTTAAAAAGGAAAGACTAATGAAGAACGACTGCTACATTCTCCTGCAAGGTCACACGGGTCATGAAAGACCACTTGGTTGTATGTCTTGATCACTTATTGCTATACCTCTGGGAATAACATCTAATCTTATCTATGCTTTAGATCTGATTAGAGTTTGTAGTTATAAACTTCTTGGGCAATATCAAAAGAAGCTTCAAACCACACAATACGTGAAGTTGATCCACTGTGTGTTCTGTAATACAACCTCCAGCAGCTTTAGCTGTTTGTTTGTTTTTTTCACTTTTATACACAGCTGTTGTCCAGGTGAATCTTGGGACGCTGTATTTGCACTCTATAGGTGGAAATACTTTGCCAGAAAACATAGTTTATTTATGATTCAATCTGAAGACTGTAAACCGTAAATCTTCTTTTTCCAGAGGCCATCTGCCCTTTGGCAAAGTGCAACTGTCTGACTTTGGTTTTACTGCAAAAAAAACCACCGAGTTAGACACTATCTTCCTGAGGCATGACTGTAGCTCTCAGGTTGGTTACCTTTAGCACACGTATTTACATCTGTGTCTGTGTCCTCTTTCAGGTTATGGTATTGGCCTTCCCCAGGGTTCTCCTCTAACCCGTAATGTGTCAGAGTTCGTCAGTCGCTACAAGTCTGACGGTTTCATGGACATGCTACACGACAAATGGTATAAGGTTGTACCCTGCGGAAAGAGAGTCTTTGCAGTCACTGAGGTAAGTCATCTGTGGGAGTGTGTGTTCATGAATTGTGTACGTGTGTTGTGTGTTAAGCAAAGCCTTCTGCTGCTGTACTTCTATAAATGAGTCTCCCTTTGGGACACAGACTGGATTGCCTGCCAGCTAGGCACACATACACTGACAGACACTTTCACACACACACAAACAAAGACATACAATCACATAAACTCAGGCCTATTTACTGACCTTAACCAGAGTTACAGGCACGCACTGTCTGAGTGTCGATTCTTATTTGTGTCGTGTGAGTGCTACAGTACTCTGAGTTCTTGGCCTCCCTTTTACTTGCACTCCTTTTAAAGAACTGGAAATCTCTAGACAGAGCAAAATGTCCGTATCTATATCTCTTGTTTGCGAATAGAGAAGCTATTCAACTCCCTTTGGCCATCTCTTTTAAATCCCACTTCAAAGTTAAACCATAATATAGCAACAAATGCAATTATGCAGTCATAGGTTTCTCCAGTGAAACGAAAACCTTAACTTCACCCTGCATCGGAAAGCTATTACTGTTCATCCCATTTGAAGCGCAGAGAGCCGGCTACTTTCTAACAATGTAGGCGTTGGTGTGAACCTGCCCTCTGGATTAGGAGCAAAAGGAGGTCAGTGTTGTCACTGATGAATTTGTGGTGTCAGCATGGGGCTAATTGCCATCGGAGACAGTGCAGAAATGAGTCGGGTGGAGGAAACATGATTAGAGAGCATTACTCTTGTCCCTGCCTCTTCCACTTCCTCCAGGCCGATGAATGCCTCATATGAGATAGACATTATGTCAGGGTGGGTTTAGGCAAATCAAATAGGGAAAAGCTGCTCTTCAATTAACCATCGTCTCTTTTTACCATCTCTGTGCTAACTGCTGTTTCTTTCTATTACTCTCTTTTATGCCTCCCCCGTATTCTCCGCTGCCTCACTGCTCTACACCCTTTTCTTTCCAAAAATGTCTTTTACGCTGTTGTCCTCTTCTCTTGACTAATATTCTTATGGGCTTACACAGCCAAACTAGATACACAACAGCAGAATATCAAGTGGTCGTTTACAAAAAAGTGGCCTAAATGGTAATTATGTAAATATAAATCATCAATCTCTGTATTTTCCTCTCTGTCGGCTTAAGTCTTCAGTAATCTGTGTCACTCCCCCAACTTCTCCCTCACTCTCTCTCTTTCATGCTCTCTTTCTGTCACCGCCCCCTCAGACTCTACAGATGGGAATCCAGCATTTCTCAGGCCTGTTCGTGTTGCTATGCATGGGGGTAGGTGGAGCCTTGCTGACCTTGGCAGGTGAACACACTTTCTATCACCTGGTCATCCCTCGCCTCCGGCGTAGCCACACACTTCAGTACTGGCTGCACACCAGCCAGGTGAGTAAACATAAGGCCACACCATCTTTCATGCTAGGAAGACATGCCATGCACTTAAGCACAAAGAGTTATGCTCAGACATTTAAAACTCACATGATCTCTCATGCACACCAAAGGCACGCATAGGAGCACAGTCAATATGCACTCATATGTGTGCTCATATGTATATTGCTGTTGGTGAGACATCCTTACCCCCTGGAGCTCACACTTTTCTTGCAGATAACCAACGCCCTCTACTGGTTAAAAATTAAAAAGTCAAAAATTAGACTAAATGTTCCTAAAGCTGAATTGTCTGCGATAGCGGACATATTCAATTAAACATGTCTTTCCATTAAGTTAATTACATTAATTAACACAAATTAGGTTCTTGAATACCCAATTTGTTTCTATATGCTTTACAAATGAAGTAAAAAGTTAATAAATCTTACCACTGGCAGTCTTTTATTGATTGATGTATAAAGACACATTATGCATTGGTGCCTTTGTTTGTTTACCCTTTTCTCAGACAGATGAAGAGACAGATCGTTACATGAAGCTCTTTATACAGATTCCATCTGCAAAATAATTTTAAAATATTCGTTGTTTTTCATAAAATTCAAATATGTTATATTTTCTTCACAAAGTCAGTGTATAAATGTGAATTGCAGAAAGTGTCTGACAGCAAATGTGTGTTTATGACAACATCCACCAAAGAAACAACAAATTGAATATTTAAAGGTCATATTTTGGGGTTTTTTATGAAGCTCTGGCCATTACCAAATGAGGTGCCAGTGGCAACATTTTTTGAGTGAATAATGGAACTAGCAGTGTAAATATCAAGACTGCTCATATTGCTCATATTCGTTTGCTACATCTCTCTAAAAGGGCAACCACTCGCGGGCAGCCTCTAGCATTCATCACAAAAGAAGCTCCGCTATGAGGCGATGGCATCTGTGTCAGACCCTCAATATTATTCTTATCTTTAGAATAAGCCTCATTTCCCGCAGGAAATATTAAAGCATAGTCACACTTTAAAGTTGTTTTTTTGATCATGCTAACCTAAGCATTTTGATACTTAAATGAAAAAGGCCTCAAGGAACTGACGCGTTAACTTTAAGCAGAAAGGAACCGTCTCTCACTGAATTACAATTATTAGAGTAAATTATTCAAAAGTGCACTATAGCAGGAACGGCTGTCACAGATGTTCTCTGCAGCTGGATAGAATAATAACCCTTGCAAATTCATCTCTCCTGATTTATTTCAAATCTGATGGCGTCTTAACAGATTCCATGTTACTAATCATCTTCTCTGCTTGCAGAAAATTCACAGAGCCCTGCACACCACATATGAGGATGTTGGAAAGGAAATGGCCGGCCTTGATCAAAAGTAATGAATTCACTAAGTGATTAATGCACCATTATGTTGTGTCTATTTTCTTCTGTTTGTGTGTTTAGCAGATGTCACTTTGTTGTTGCTAGCTCAAAAACTGATTATTTTACTTCATAAAAATAAAAAAAATGATATGAGTGAATATGACTTTTTGGTTTTTAGGAGGCAAACGCTTATTTGTTTTCTTGCTTTAAGTTAGATAATAACAATAATATGAAACAGCAAGCTAAAAATAAAGGCATAAAGACTGGAAATGGAGAGAAACGGCTAGGCAGACTCTGTCCAAATGCAATAAAATCTACTTACCAGCACCTCTCAGCAAAGCTCAGTAATTAAAGCCGTTATATCTTGTTTAATCTGCGCTTGGCAGCTGCTGACAGTTTCATATGTACAGTCTAGAGTCTTATCAATCTCATCATCTAACCCTCTGCTAGAAAATGAATAAGCATATTTCGCCCAAACGTCAAACTATTTTTTTCTTAAATAATCGTATTAGAAACAGGTTAGACCATTCGTGCTACTGTGGCAGATTATTACATTTCTATGACTTGATAACAAAATTAATTGTGAAGGAGATTTTTTTTTTTTTGGTGAAAGTCCTGTAATGGGTTTAAACCTTTTATTTAATTTAAAAAAGAAGATTTAGTGTTAAGTCAGATAATATTACTACACTCTACATTTGGTTTACTGGGTGTAATTATCCTACATTATATATAAAAGTCCTTGCATTGCAGTACAGCATATCTCATTCTGTGTATTCCCTTTGCTGTGATCTTTCTCTCTTTCACCAGCCCCTCCTCTTGTATCTCAGAGAACTGCACCCTACACAGGAAACAGCATCAGCCTCCTCCACCATCCCCTCCCACGTCAGCTGGGGACACGGGCAACTCCTCACCATCCCATGAACCCAAGGAGAAACGCGTGCACTTTGACCTGGAAACGCTTCACAGCTACCGCCTGCGCACACACACCGCCTCAGTGCGCGGCAGGCCTGGGATGGTTGGCCGTCCTGGACTCGGCCTCGGAGGGTTGGGGCTTGCCAACCTGGGGAGTTTTACTTCTCCTCCACAGATTAGCCTCCATGCCAACGGGGGCCCTGTCTCGACTCTGGCTTCCACAGGCTTGGTGCTGTCTCCCATGGGAACCAGAGGTGCTCAGACCAGCTTATGGGAAGGGGAACTCCAGGAGCTGCAGGCAAAGATCGAGATATTCCGCACCCAGCTGAGAGAGGCTCTGGCTAGGAGAGCTGAGATCCAGAGCAGTCTGGAGAGAGAGAGGAGTGGACTGGTACGCAGGGATACTAGTCTTGATAGGGACAGGGACAGACAGAGAATACAAACTATTAATACAGACAGAAGTAGCTCCACTCAGCCCAGACTCCCTGAGAGAGACAGGACCAGCCAGCTGCAAACCCTGAATAATCAGCAGACTGGGCGGGCTAACCAGTCAGGTGGGCCTGGGACTGTGGAGCATGGGAGAAGCAGCCAGTTAAACACAGTTAACAGTTTGGACAGAGGCAGAGCCAACCAAGTGCGCCCTGTTAATACTTTGACAGGAGAAAGGACTGTCCAGTCACGCACTTCCACTAGTTTGGAGCGAAGTCGAGCCAACCAACAAGGTGCTGGAAATACAACTATCCAAACACGGAATACTTCTAGCCTGGACAGACAGAAGGCTAACCTATCACGCGCACTGAACACTTTGGAGAGGACAAAAGCTAACCAGTCGACTGTAAGCAGTGAGACTTGATTAACTCCTGACCTGTAGGACTGCAACAGGGTTAGTGAGGTGTTGCTTGCATAGCCGCGGGAAGATGGCTTTATTGGTGTGGGTTACATTTATGTGGCGTTTGCTGAACTATTACAGTACATGTTTACTCACAATGTTACTTACTGCAACCTAATAATTTTCATGCTGAGAATTATTTCCACACTTACTTAAAAATGCAACTAAAAATATTTTTCTGCAAGTGAAGAGCTGATGTCATCCATGAAATATTAATTAAGCAATGTAATATTTAAATAAAAAGCAGAACATAACCCCATTAATATCCCAACATACCAGATCCGACGAACTGAAATGGGAATCCAGAAACCACAGTGCTTACTGTGGAAAACAGTAGGTCACATGAGGAATCGCTGTATGAACTATAATAAATCAAAAATGTGGTGTGTTGTGCTGGCTGAAAAGCCCTACAAGCACATATGTGCAAAAGCACAGAAAAATCACAGTTAACTTTAACGAAATTGAATGAATCCACATACACATCCAATACATAGGATATGAAAAAGAAACAAAATAGCATATTTCAATTAACCAATATAATAATTTCCTAAAATTATGAATGATGAAAATAGAAGTGTTGCACAGTCCCAAAACAATTCTCTTTTGGGGCATCCAGATCCCATGAAACTGAAGCAAGCCTTACGTGCATTGACGCTTTGCATCTTTGCGTATGTTGTTCTGCAATAGATATACCCAACGAGTCAAATACTTTTTTTTTTTGGATATTTTTATATGCTTCTCTCCTGTTACAACACGTCACTTTGTGAGATGGTAATTCTCCTGTTAGTAACTTTAAAAAGACAAACTGTTTTTGAATTTGCAATAATTTTGAAAGTCTGCAGAGTGAAATAGTTTAAAGCCATTAAACCCAAATGTCCTGAAAAGTTTAGTTAAAAAAAGGTGACTTTCCCCTGACCCAGTGATTAAAAGACATAAGGCATTTCAGCTTCAGCAAAGCTTGTACCACAAATATTAGCTCTTAAGGCCACAGAAGGTCTATTAAAAAGATGCAGTCGGGACACTGCAGGTTCTAGTGTTGTGTTTTTCTAGTTTGGCCAATGCTAGAGCTGTTCATCTCAGCCTCTGCTGCTTCAAGTTTTTAGCATCTGTTTTTTACAAGCTGCCTCGCGTGACTACACCACCTTTATAAAAGTGCAATACTAAATCAAAAACCCCTTTAATTTTCTGAATCGTGTGTCTGGGGTACGGGTTTGGAATAAATATATCCACTATTTTTCATTACTAAAACAATCATGTAAAAAAACACTGAGTGTGGATTGCAATTTACTCAGTACCTGCAGATCTGATAGGTGAGATTTCATCTTTTTAACATATCTTTGAAATAGATGTATGCTTTTACACTTCTTCATTTTTTTTTTTTCTATAACGTGAATTAAGTTCCATGCTTTAAATCAGCCATTGGGAGCTATGAGGATCTGAGATTCTTCAGAAACTGGCTGCATGTGGGACTCGCTTTCAGTTACTCAGTCCACCACTGGATGGCACTGAATCCCTGCTTCCTGCGGCTATGGACACTGGCGAGTGTGTGGATTCAGGTTTTATTCCAGAAAAATGACAAACAGATGAATTTAAGCAATCAACTTCTGAAGAAACAATGACAGACAGAAACTGAATATTGCCATGCAGTTCTCATGGAGAGCAGAGGATCTGGGAAATAAGGTTTTACGAACTCGCTCCAGCACTATACAATGTAACGACACCTAACTGTATTGGGATAGTCAGTCTTGTGTGTCTCTCAGTTCTTTAAGCAAGCACTGGGGATTTGACAGCAAGTTTAAGGAAAAATTGATAGCAGTGAAAGTTAACGTGGCTGATGATGGTACTGATGTACATTTAAATTTTTCAAAATCTGCTGTGGTGTGAAGTGGTTGTGTTCACATCCCATGGTGTCTATGAGGAAAAAAACATTTTAAATCTTTATTGAGAAAGAGCTTGTTGTACTGGATATTTAAAGAAATACTTTTAAAGTTACCCCTCATAAAAATTATATAGGGCATATTATTGAATTTTACCATAAATGGTCATTCTCATGTTTTGAAATAAACATTTATATACTTATTTTTCTGGCATTGTTTCATACTTCGAATCGAAACAAAGGATAGCAAAAAATGTCAAGCTTTTCTTATTATTTAAGGACAGGAAACAGCAGTAAACACTGTAAGCAAGTTACTTTAATGATTTAAAAGTTCAGAACCAAAAATGCCAATAAAAAAACTTTGTAATCAGTAAACAACATTTTCTCTAAAGGTGTAAGAGCATAGCAGCACATCAGACTCAACATGTGTTTTCTACCAATTAGTTTTATTTTAGAACAACTATCCGCTGTGAGTAGGCACGACCCTGTAAATGATTAGCAGGTTCTTAAAGGATTGTTGGTCTGTTTTGCATCATTCATGGACAAAAAAAGAAGTAGAATCCTATATATATTGTTACTTTTTGGACAGTTTTTACTGACCAAAATTTTATCTCAGAGGACTTTTTATACCTTTTAGTGTAATGGTCGGGAGATCCATCTTTCTTTCTGGACTGATAGTCTGGGCTGTCTGCCACTGTGGTAAACAAAGCAGTAAACCTGCACTCTTTCGTTTTAATGTGCCACAGTGTTCCCAGTCCTCCATTAAACAATGACGTTTTGAGGTGTATCTGGTCTCTTGACAGAACTGTTAAAATGTTAGTAGCAGAAAGCCATTTTAGTCACAACAACAAATGCATTAAGAAGAATGAACACTGACAGCATAGGACTGCAGAGTCAAAGTCAAGCTGCAGAATATATCTGTTCTATCAAACTGACTGAACAAATCCTAACCACTGTGCCTCTGCTATAGCAAATTACCATGGAGCACTTAAGCATTCGATTTGTGTGAGAATTGTGGGTGATTATGATTTTTGGCTTGTCGAAATGTTGATAAAATGTGAACACTTTGTAAGCCCTCAATCAATATCCTTATCACATTTTAACATGCTGGAGCCAATAACACAGTGAAATCCTCCTCTTATCTGCCACAAGCCCTATCAAAGTAAAGTGCAGTCTGGAAACACAAAAAGAGCAGAGAATCAATGGTATCACAACCTAAGAGACTTGTCAAACAAATGCCAGTGTTCCTGAGGCTACTCAAGAAAAGGTTTAAGCACTACTTCACCTCAGGGTATAATGGCTTTGTTTAACTTGTCATGTAATGACAGCTCTTAGCCACACAGTGGCACTTGAAGCTGTCCCTAAGCACAAGAGCATAGACTGTGGAGTGGCATTACCTGCACAGAATGACTTGCCACTGAGGACATTATGTTGACAGTGTGACAGAGACGTGCACTTATTTACTTTTGGGAAAAGAAAAGCCACCTTCAGTGAGAGTGCATCCTATATTATGTGATTATCTCTGCATCCCCATGTTCATTTGCTAGTCAGTCAAACATCAACCACCCCATGAAGCGCTGGCCTACATAACATGCCAAAACAAATCACTGTTTCAGATTTCTCTATTGATTGTCTTTCAAATTACAAGGGAACATAATCAGAGCTATATTAATATTCTTTTAAAATCCCGTTTGCTATTTGACACTGAAAATTGAGTACTTATATGAAACCTGACACTTAGTGAAGCCAAAGCTGATATTGATACCACAACTGTCTAACACAGAAGAGCAATAACAACTTGTGTGTTGGTTGAAAGAGATGATAGATAGATGGATGGAGGCAGGCGCTGATTTAGTTCCACTACGTCGACCACGCTGGATAAAGTGAAGATCAATCTTTCATTTTCTGCACTCACATGGTTGGATTCTCCCTTATAATAAAATAAGCATGGCCTCTGTGTCAGGTGTCTTCAAAGCACGCAGGGTAAGCTGAATAGGTTGTTTAAAAAAAATCAATCAGAATCGAGTTGTAAAGTTGGGGTTTGCATGGATGGATGGGTAAATGTGCTGGCATGCAATGATAGAATTAATATCTTTCATGTGCACTTAAATTGATCGACATGAAAGTCTGCATTTACTGTATTAACATGTGTATGCTATGTGCGCACTGCAAGAAGCTCTGTGCATGCATTAGCCATGTAAACATGCACATGCGCTGCAAGCCTGGGTCTGAATGTGCACACACATACATGTTTGTATATGAACAGAGATGGTTGCCCTTTTGCTCAGACAAAATAATTGGGTCACATGTGTGAACACCAGTCGAGGAGAATTTTAATCAAACTTAAGAATCCCCCATTGTACATCCCCTCCAGCAATCAATTACCATCCAACTGGGGTTAATGGTAAAGAGTGCTGATAGTGCACTAACTCCACTAGAGAAAATGCAATTGTGGTGATGTGTGGCTTCCACAAGTTCTATAACTGTGTTCATAATTATCAAAATTCACCACCTTGAGAAAAGTGTAAGTGTCTGTGGGAAGCAGAAAAGAGCGTTCAAGCACTTCCACCCCCCTCCTTTTAGTGCTTTGTGTAGTGGGTAAATACGAGCCAGAGAGTGTGAGTGATGAGTTTATTAGCTCCTGCCAGCTGTGACCAGCCCTTGGGTATTATTGGTGGGTTGGTTGCATGGTTTGTGTGCGATGCTGTTTAGGTGGGGGCTTCAGGCAGGGCAGGGGGAACAGGAGGGGCGCAGGGGATGGAGGCGGAGACGGGGGAGTACCCCATGAGAACCAGAGAAACTCCCTGGCAACTGGAGACGGGATAAACACTAAATGGGGCGCCCCCATTCATCTAGCACCAAGCAGTGTCACACAGCCAAATGACAGAGATTGAGAGAGGAGGGGGTGCAAATATCTGAATGAGTGTAAGCCACTGGAGGCTGGTCAGCAGGAGACTTCCTGAACTGCACCTACTGAAATTAATCTGCCACGATATTAACATATGGGATGCCAGTGTCCCTGAATGTATCACACTTAATTATTGACCTGCCAGACGTGGAATAAAATAAATTTTTTTTTCTTTAAATTAGGGAAGGTGTGTGGGTGCTGTGGGTGTGGATGGTTAAGTTCAGTTTTCACTTCCACGGAGAACTGATAACCGTGAGAACAGAATACTCTTAGACTCTTACAGATCTCTTAGAGAGCATCTTTTGCAAGCACAAAGGTGCACATGTGCCACCGACAAAACACATGCACGCACGTGTGTACGCACAGCCGAGTCTTTGATGTTAATTGCCGCAATGTCATTCATGATGAGTCAGTAAACCAGAGGTGTCGGTAGAGCTATTACACAGTGCGTGAGCGCGTGTCCACGATCCTCACCGCACCGGTTCCTTCAGGGGAATTTAAATGCACCACGGTGGTCATCCGCCTGCCACACCCTTTAGAGTAAACAAAGGCGGACACAACTGAGCCACGATCCTTGGGCGATGACCGAAAAATCTCAGGGCCAACAAACGAGTCTGATGGTATTTACAGAAGCACGGGGCGTTGCTGATGCTGAGCCTTAATCATATTTGTTTGTGAAACGTGCTCGTTCTAATAGATTAGAGGTTATCTCCCAAACCGCCCCCTCACTTTTACGCACACATGCGCAAGTTTCGTGTACTCCTCTCACACACTGCACACGTACACATACCGAAATCTACCCCTTTGTCTTGGTCGCCTCACGGCGGTAGCCCCGAAACAGGAATTCAGCGGGGAAAGAAGCAAGTGTGTGGACCAGACTGTCTCCTCCCCCCACTGTAAACGCACACACCACGATTCTCCTCCCCCTGTACCCCCACCTCTCCTCCTCCTCCACACCCCTGCTCGCCCCCCACGCCTTTGTGTGTGTATGTGCGCTCTGTGAGGCTGACTGCGTAACCCGAAAACCGTGTGACGGATGCTGTGCATTTAAAATCAGATTTTATTTTTTTAATTTTGGGGGGGAATTTCTTACTTATTACTGTTTTGTATTTTATAGGAAAGGGGGAACCTGTTTGGGCAAATAAAGGGGAGGAACCGGGTGGACGCACGTGAATCTCTCACTTTATTCAAAGCCAGGAAATTTAAAGGAAAGGAACGCGTTACCAGCAAGTGCGGCAAATTGGACTTTCCACCATCAGCAACCCTCCTCTCTCTCTCTCTCTCTCTCTCTCTCTTTCGCCATCCCTGCTCCTTCTCTGTAGGTCTCCTCACTTACTTCCATCATTCCTCTAACCTCCTATGATCCCAGAATAGCCTCACGGCGGAGCTCTCTCTAAATTTTAGTGAAGGTTTTGGATTTCGGGGTGACTCTGGAGATGGATTAAAGGGACGGTGCACCGCAAAACTGGAGCAGCACGCACGACCACGCCGAGGGGGAAGGGGGCGACGGGATTCGGTGAATTCACGGAGCCCCCGGGACAGAGGTGAGTGCTGTCCGGTAGTATAGAGGTTCTCTTCTCCCGTACGCAACCCAAAGAAAGCTCAGGAACATATATGCTTCTCCTGCTGGCAGGAACTGAGAGGCGACAGAAGAAAAATTAGCACATGGTTTTCACGTTTCCATCGTTGATGATATCATACGCAATCTGCTGATTTCTGCATGTGGAGGAGTAACTGCCCAGTGGTCATTTTAATATAGTGTTTAACCAGATTCTGGTTACTAGAGCCTTCAGTAGACGATCTAAAACAAATGAAAGCCTTTTTTAAAAATCAAAAAACCCATGGATCCTCTCCATGAAAGATGAAATCAGTATCACCGTTTACATCCATCTCAATTTATATTATTAAGATAAAGCTACATTTAAAGGACGGCTGTTTCTTTCGCTGTGAAAGCAGGTGAGTTAAACTGACCAAGGTATAAAGTCGAGCAAATAGCCCTTTGCGTATCTCTGTTTAAGGGCTCTGCAGTGGACATGGCTTTACATTAGCCAACACAGCAACTTTATTGCTGAATCCATGAATACAGTGAATGGAAAACTGGTGAGCTGTGGTTCGCCACTTCATATTCATCTCATTAATTAATTTCCAAGTTCATTTTTGTGAAAACTATGCATGAATAACAAGTAGGGAGACACCACAAATCTATGTCACTATATTATTCTGTACTGTCTTGTACTCTTCTACTTTAAATAATAGTGTAGTAACTATAGGGATGTTTTGCTTCTGCAAGCAGACATACATGGATCAGCCATTACTCTAAAACCACTGATGATGAAGTGGCTTAAAATCATTTTGCTTTGCTTGGAACTGGATCCTGCTTCTGATTTGTCTTTCTTTGGCATGTGCCAGCCCCTTCAATTAACCCCAAACCCCCTTACCTGCAAAGGCACTCCCCAATGGCAGCAGCCTCCCTCAGCAGAGCAGTACCCTTCGGCAACTGCAAAAGCTGCTCAAAAACAGCCCAAGGAACAGTACTAAGAGCCCAAAGCACCAACCCAGCTTGCAAACTCCCCAGATCACAATCCAATTCCCGCAACCCACAGAAATCCACCGCCAATGTTCTGATACCAGACATCACAAGAAACTCTCAGCAGTCAAGAGTACATGCCCTGATGGGTCTGACATTTTCTGGCAGCACAAGGGCGGTGTGTACAGTATAATAGGCAGGTGGTCTAATGTTGTGGCTGATGCTGTGAAGTATGTGAAAAAAATTCCCTTTTGAGAAATAAACTGATTTTTTGTTTTTGTTCCCATTTGATTCAATTTAATCCCCACCAAAAAATCCCTCATCTCATGAACGCTACTGAATGAGTCCCCTATACTGTTCTATTTTGTAGTATAGAAGTAGGTTATATTACAGTGCTTGAGTGATTATTTATCAGTCAGTAAATAGAAAATAAATTTGATCTGATCACTAACCAGTTAATTGTTTTATATATGTTTTTAGCAAATCTCACTGCATAGCCAGTTGGCTTAATGTTCATGAAAGTGAGACGTGAAGATGCCAACCTGGGCTCTGGGAGAATGTAATGGCCAATTTAGACAAAAGACACAAAGATAAAACAATAAGTTCATTCTCACTTAATTCAAACTGTCAGCCAACACTCTTTTCTATCAAACAAACAACGACAGGATGTCTTTTTTAGAAGAATTAAGCTCAGTTCTCCAAGAGCTTTTACAAACATACCATAGTAGCTGCCCTGGAGGATTTTATAGTCACCCAAGACCTTTTCAGTCCTGTAGGTTTATCCTTTAATTTGTCATCCATCCATACATTAGCTCACTATCTTTAACCCCACCCCTGTGCTGATGCTCCCTGAGTCATATATTTTCCTCAATGCCTGGCAGACTGTTTCTGCATGCCATGGGCTATACAACCCACTTCATTCACAGACATGCACACAGACAAGATGTACACAAATCGCTTAAACTATAAACACACTCAGACACTTTGCAAGCACAAGCATAGCAGCTCAAACTACAAACAGTGCAGCCACACACACACACACACACACACACACACACACACACATAAAGGATACGCCTCAGAGGATGAATGCTGGTGTAATAGATAAACGACCCCCATTTCTTCAGTCAAGAGGCTCATTCGGTGCATGTTTGTGTGTGTAATGTGAGTTGGGGTGCGGTTTAAGTGCTGACTGGAGTAGGTCACTGAGACCAAGCTGCTGGGCGAGTGAGACCCAGACCCCAGCGTCTTCCTAAGCTGCTTTTAGCTACACTGAAATCCATCCATCCCAATATCCCCCCCCGTCTATGATCTTCACCCCCTTCCTACCCTCACAACCAGACATACAAATACACACACTCACACACAGAGACACACACACATTTGGCTTTTTTTTTTTTTTTTTTTTTGAAATATTTTTTTTCTTTGATCTGTGCTTATCTTGTCCTCTTCTCTCGTTTCCAATACATTTCTAGCAGTCATGGAAATTAGACTGTAGAAGTCTTTGATTCTTTGCGCCTTACATTGCCTCAGGGTCAGCCCCCCCCCTTATCTTCGAGAGAAACAGAAAGACAGAAAAAAAATAAAAGAGGGAGGAGATTAAAAAGGGGAACGAGAGAGGTGTGCAGAAAGAGGGACAGGTGGTGAAACGTGAAATGATGGAGAAGGCTGAAAAGGCAGAGATGGGGATGTGCTGAGAAATGATACAGGAGAGACCAGCGAGACAGAAACAAACAAGAGCTCAGCAGAAGTACTGAGATGTAGAAGGTGACAGAGGTAGAAAGACTTACAGAGGCCATGACAGCTTTCAGAAAACGTGAGTTTGTTGAAGGGTGGGATGGTATTTTTGGATTCAAGCTTCACAAAAACCTGGGTCTTCTCTTCTCTTTTAAACTGGACTATTTCTGTGACAAAGAAGGATATTACAAGTACAAAACGTTCATACCTCCATTAAAGACCAAAGCGCTCCACTGAAACTCATTTGAGGAAGCATAAATCCATTCAGCTGGGTCAGCAGGCCTTTGACACAAGGTGCAGTAGATTTGCATATGGGGCCACTGAGCAAGTGGCCACAGGCCAAATCTCCACATTCATCATATTAGTCAGTGCATTGATTGTAATGAAGATAAATATGGATAAAACAAAGGCAAAGTAACATATAGGAACAGGAATGTTGGTATATAAAGAACTACTCCCAAAGAAAAGAGGTCAAGAGGAAAGTGTTAGTAATGTGGTAGGGAAATGAAACCGATTGAAAAGGAGAGATAAGCAAAATGGGACAAGCAGAGCCAGGAGAGAGGGAAGATTGAGAGGGAGGGAAAGGGAGAATTGGGTAGAGGACAGAGAAAGAGGGGACAGGCACTTATCGGGGGGGAATGGGGTTCTGTAGAGAGAGCTGTGAATATTTAACTCTGTTTAGTTTTCCATTCCTGCCTTTGGCGTTGGCTTGCCTCTGAGGCCTTTTGATTGCCTGCAGATTACTGATGGAAGGAGATATCTCTATATATGCATGTCTATAATTTTGTGGGGAAGATTAATTTGAAATGTAACAGGTATGTAGAATTATTATAAATACTAAGCACTTGAGTTAATGGTAACTGGACTTCTTTTAGGAGAGGCTTTTTTCAGTTAATCAATTCATTCTAATTCTTTCTAATTATTTTTCCCTATTTGTTTATTTTCCCAGTGACATAAAAATCACTTTTCAAAATATGAGCATGTTGACAGTCTTGTGTGTTTTGTTGTCTCCCTGCATTTTTGGGTGGCTGCAGCTAAGGAGGGACAACAGTCGTGCTAATCAGAAGATCGGTGGTTCAAACCCTGGCTGCTCCTGTCTGCCAAAGTATCTTTAGGCAAGATGCTAAACCCCAAGTTATTCCCGATGTATCCATTGGTGTGCAAGTGTTAGACAGAAAGCACTTCAGCATAGAAAAAAGTGCTCTGGCTCTCTTGCACAGTATCTGTTTTGTCTTGCCTTCCTCCTGCAACTGGTCGAGCCAGATGGCCACCCCTCCCTGAGCCTGGTTCTGTCTGAGGTTTCTTCCTGACACTGGGAAGGGAGTTTTTCCTTCCCACTGTCAACAAGTGCTTGCTCATAGGCAGTCGTCCGATTGTTGGGGTTTTCTCTCCATTGTTGTAGGATCTTTACCTTACAATATAAAGTGCCTTGAGGCGACTGTTGTTTTGATTTGAAAAGCACTATATAAGAACCAGCCCATTTACAACGTGTATTCAGATAAAATCAAAATAACAACTTTGGATATTAAGTGTGCAAAAAATTAGACTGAGTTATTGAATGTTTCTGTGGTACTTGCATTGATAAAGCAACATTATACCATAATTGCATAGAATACCTTTAATGTCTGTGTTTTTTATTAGTACAATACTCTAAAACTATAATGCTTTCTAGTTCATACAGAAAACTTTGCAGCACCAACCGGTCTTTGACAACTTTTCACCTGTTGTTTCATTCATAAGTCAGGGCCTGGCAGACTTTTGAAACATCTTTTTGAAGCTTTAGATTGATGATTGATGGTGGAAATCCATGAACCTGCTCTGAAACTCCACTCTGACATCTCTTTGCAATCTGTTATCCCAACAGGCTGTGACTGGTCCCACCCCAAGATGACATCCCCCAAAAATAAAGCCAAGAAGAAACCACCGAAAGACAGCATGACACTGTTGCCATGCTTTTATTTTGTAGAGGTATGTGTCACTAGATCAGATGCATGAATGAGTCACCTTTTTAAAATACAGATGCTTGTTTGACATTTCTCACTGCATTTATTGAATTAGTCCCTACTGAATCATTCCTTTTCTGTACAATGATACCAACAGTGATTGCCTTGTGTTGATTGCATTTGGAGGCATCTGACATCTGTTGTAAAGCAAGCGAGACGGGTATAACTTGCCCTTTTGTGTGTGTTTGAAAGTGTGTATTTGTTTGTACTGAAGACGAAACATTGGATGAATCACCTTTTTCCAAGCAAATATTAACTGCGAGTCACTCTTTGCTATGTCCTTGGTCGCGTTCGTGTGTGTGTGTTTGTGTGGGTGCATGCATATCCAGCTCCCCATCGTCCTATCCTCCTTGGTGTCCCTTTACTTCCTGGAGCTGACAGATGTTTTGTCCCCGGCGATGGTGGGCTTCCGTTGCCATGACCGCGACCTCTCCATGCCCTATGTGGAGACAGGCGATGAGCTCATCCCTCTGTTGATGCTGCTGAGTTTGGCCTTTGCTGGACCTGCAGCTTCTGTAAGTCTATATGACACACGTGAGGATCATTTGGGGTGCTAGTTTCCTGTGTTACCGAGTCCCAGAGTTACTTCAGACCGATTCATGTATCTTCATTGGATTGTGTATAAAAATATCCATCCATCCATCCATCCATCCATCCATCCATCCATCCATCCATCCATCCATCCATCCACAGTATTGCCTGTATAAAAATAGGTTACATGCTATACTTTAATAACTATTCTATACTAGTGATACCTAATAAATAGGTTAAAATTGAAAAAGTTACTCTTAAGCATATATTTCTATGGCATTCAGTGCAATGACTATCTACAATCTGTGCAGTACTTTCTGCTTACACTCACCAGACACTTCATTAGGTACACCTCTCTAGTACCGGGTTGAACCCCTTCTGCCTTTAGAACTGACCGTAGTTCTTAATGACATGGATTCAATAAGATGCTGGAAACATTCTTTAGAGAAATTGGTCCATGCTGAAATGATAGTATCATGTAGCAGCTGCAGATTTGTCAGCTGCATATCTATGATCAACTCCACCACATCACAAAGGTGCTCTACTGGAGACTGTGTGTGTATCTGGTGACTGTGGAGGCAATTTGACTGATTTTGTTTCTTGCTTGGTGGTTATGGGTGTGTGAATGTTTTGTGTGTTTTTTTTCTTTTTATGTGACATTTTTGTGATTTTCTGCATATAACCTGCCAAGAGACTGCAGATGTAAATTAGCTTTTCAGGTGCAATGCATCAAATGGCAACATTTATCTTAATATTATACATGGTCCTGTTTTAATTAAAAATAATGAAAGAATTAAACTCATTGTCATATTACAGAAATGAATTTGAAGATCATCAGAGCTGTGTGTCATATGTTTCCTAGCAGAAGAAGCCAATAGATGATGGATACACTGTCTGAACTGCTGAGAAAGGAAAGATCAATGCTTTCATATTGTTCACAGCAAATTACAACCCCACCAACCAAATGTGTAACACAGCAGAAACTGAGACTCATCAAACCAGGCACTGTCCGATTTTAGTGAGCCCGTATGAATTGTAGCCTCAGTTTCTTGTTTTTAGTTGATGCGAGTGGCAACTGGTCTTCTGTTGCTGTAGCTCATCTCCTTCAAGGTTTGACATATTCACATTATTTGAGCTACTGTTGTCTTCCAATTAGCTCAAAGCAGTCTGTCCATTCTCCTCTGTCTTCTGGCATCAACAAGGCATTATCGTCCAAAGAAATTCCCTTCACTGGATATTTTCTCTTTTTTGGATCATTATCTGTAAACCCTAAAGATGTTTGTGCAGGAAAAACCCTTCAGTTTCTGAAATACTCATCTGGCACCAGAAACCACACCAAAATCCGAGACATTTTAATAACCTTTCTTCCTCATTCTGAGTTCTCAGTTTGAACTCAAGCAGGTTGTCTAGACCATGTGTACGCATGTAAATGCATTGCTCAATGCTTTTATTTGCCATGTGATTGTCTGAT
The DNA here is from genome assembly GCF_013358895.1 of Oreochromis aureus. Classification (NCBI taxonomy): domain Eukaryota; kingdom Metazoa; phylum Chordata; class Actinopteri; order Cichliformes; family Cichlidae; genus Oreochromis; species Oreochromis aureus. Next base: position 11,575,788 of record NC_052960.1, read on the forward strand.
TAGATGTTTGTGTTAATGAGCAGTTCTGTAAAACCTTTTTGTAATTAAAAATATTTTTCTGCCACAAGTTTATCCATATTTAGATATTATGTAATATAATTTGACTTGTTATAGTAATACTCTGGTGCCCTGTTTCCAGACATCCAGTTTCTTTTGGTATTTTGGGATTGTTTTAATTTGAAAATTGATTGAAAACTTATTAGAGCATGATTTACAGGCTGAACTAAAACAACATGTTAAATGAACCTAAAAAGTTTGAGTAATAATTATATTTAGGTTTTCCACTGAGCATTTAATTAACATTTAATTAACTCCTTATATGAAAGTGTTGATTAGCTCTACCAGAACATAATCCTGTCACAGATTCAGTGACCTATTATATGTCTGATGCTTTGAGGGTTTGTGAGTGCTGCACATATACATCCCGCAGATACACTTGTGCATATAGACAAATGCATAGATCACACAAATGTACAGCTTGTCAAACACTCACAAAGCAGGATAAATGTAGACACTAAATATATACCTGACATTCCCATGCACATCATCGAACACGCCACAGGCCCTCCAATCAATATGCACACTCACACCCAGACGCACACATTCCTAATCCTTCAGCAGACCTCTCCAAAACTCATCTATCATTCTGACTGAAAGTGATCACTGTTCAATAGCACCTTTGCTCCATTCTCTCTACAATGCATTGTTTCCCATCGATCACAATATCTTGCATCTGACAATGATAGATTCAAACTTTTCAAATCTTTTTCTTTTTCATTTAGACTCTTAGTGGTTTGAAGTGTAACGAAGAAAGACTCCATATCTTTTATTCTCCTTTTTTTTCTCTCCCTCTGTCTGCAGATTATGATGGGGGAAGGCCTGATGTACTGCATGCAGTCCAAACTGAAGACTTGTCCAAAGTCAGAAGGCAGCATAAATGCTGGAGGCTGCAGCTTCAACTCCTTCCTACGCAGGACCGTGCGATTCGTCGGTGCGTATAACTGCCAGTCCTTCTGAGTGTTTGGGCTGCTTGCAGGAGTTAAAGCCACACTGTTATTCAAAGCACAGTTAGTTACATGGTGTAATAGTTGAAGGGCATCTCTGAGGACACATGTGAGAACTCTGCTTTTCTGGTTTTCTTTGTATTGTCACTACCCAAACAAGCAATATAAAATAAAATAGTCATATTAATATTCAATTCAATTCAATTTTATTTATATAGCGCCAAATCACAACAAAAGTCGCCTCAAGGCGCTTTATATTGTACAGTAGATAGCACAATAATAAATACAGAGAAAAACCCAACAATCATATGACCCCCTATATTAATACAATGAACAGTTTATCAAACTGAGGTCAATGGAAGATGTGTAGGTTAAATTTTGTCCTTTATGCAAACCACAAAGTTAGAGCAAAATCCTGTTGTTCTTAAGATGAATATCAGTTTTGGCTCTGACAAATTATTCATCCTTCTGAGCCTGCAACTTTATCCCCGTTTTAGAGTAGAGAAATAAGCTAATTACATGCATTAAATGAAGGGTGGCTTAAAGTGAAAAAGGCATGATATCATACTCTACAGGAAATATCTTGAGGCTGACTTTGAGCTTTGAAGTGAAAACAGTAATTAATTCACCTTGCCAAATTTCTCTGTCTGCGGGAAAGCTTCAAAATGTGACAAACTGAAGGCTTTTGGTGTCACTTAAGGTCGGAGCAAATTAAGCTTAGTTTGCGCAACTACACACATTCATAAATGAACATCTCAATGTCTGGAAACCACCAGAGGCTTTTAGTTCATTTACTAAGGTTGCCTTACTATCTCTTCCTCTTACCTCTCTCCCTCAGGTGTTCATGTATTCGGTCTCCTGGCAACAGCCCTGGTGACAGATGTCATCCAGTTAGCTACTGGCTACCACGCCCCTTTCTTCCTTACTGTCTGCCAGCCTAATTACACGGCCCCGGGAGTGTCATGTGACAACAATGCCTACATCACACAGGACATCTGCATGGGCAAAGACCAGTATGCTATTATGTCAGCTCGGTAAGGCATTCATTTCTAACTAAAGCAGAATAAACACAGAATGTCTCCATCTGCTTAAAATCAAAATTTGTATCATTGCACATATAAAAACAACATAAACGCTAATAAGACAAACAGATTTAATGAAGTCGTTAAAGTAAATCATCAGTGTACTTATACAGAGTCTTACCTGTCTTGTGCTCTGGCTCCATAGTCTGTTGCCTTGCAATAAGAATAAGGCAACTTTATGCTACCTAGTTTATTGTCAACATGCCTGCAGTTGGGTACAGCTCATAACTATACATCCTTTATCAGAAAATGTTACCCAGTGTATTGTGACAATAATGTTGCAGATTTTACTGAATAGGGTGAAACATCACTGTCTTGCAGGAGTATAGCAGACAAGGACTAATGACAACTTGCACTTGAAGGGGATAAAAAGATAAAAATAGATAGAAATGGTTACTTAAAATAATTAGGCTTTTCTTTTTAATGGCATACTTGATAGTAAAGCCAAATGTTTATTTGTATAGGAAGAGCTGCCACTCAGCTGCAGAATCTCCCTCGCAGGTGCTCTGGCTAAGTTTGGGTTTTGTGAATGCTCTTTTGCAGTGCAGTTTATAACAAGCAGACATAGGCTAGACAAATAAGCTCCGATCTATGGGTATGAGAGGCACTAAGCACACACACACACAGGAAAGATTATAGCTAAATAGAGTTGATACAGGGATAATCCTTGTAGTACAAGTGCATATGTTAGTACTGCTTTACTTGCCGGGACTCTTATTGACACAATGCATTCTACTTGCTACTCACCTCGGTGTCTAAAGGATTAGCAAGACATGTTCTATAAAACACTTGCAGTTTTTGCCAAAACTAACATCATCTTAACCTAAATATAGTTCCAGCCTTGATCCTCAAATTCATCCTTTTCACCTAACATCACGTCATTATACGCATGCCCACCCAGAGGGCAAGATGTGTGTTTTTTTCCACTGCTTCTCAATTATTTGTATGTGAAAATGCTTCTCCTAAACCTGCTCACAAGAACAGTGGAAAAATCTCACCAGCACAGATTACCAGTGCTCAGTCATTTACACTGACACAGAAATAAGGCCTGATTAGATTAGTCATAACATTTTTAATAATCTAACAGTATTACTGGGTTGCCACTACTGCCCTGTAACTCCGACTCCAACTGAAACTAACAACCGGTGGATCGGTGTTATATAGCTTGCTAACATTACAACCGACATTTGCTTTGACAGGGAGCAGTTTCATGTCCTTTACCTCCCAAAGCAGCAATAATGACACATCCAGAGCAAAATTTGCACAATGTAATATGATTTTTTTTCTGTGCTTTCATCCTGTTGGCCGTGAAAAGGAAAGGGTTGTTCAGGGAGGAATCTATAGATCAGTAAATTGCAGCTCTGGCAGAAACTTGGCTGGGGTTTTTTTTTTTTTTGTGCTAGAAGTACCACAGAGGCTCTTGCATGTGGATTGATGTGTCCAAAACTGGCAGTGTGTCTACATTTTTTTTCTTACTTTGAGAAGTGATCACAATATTCACAGACAGAAACAGAAGGAAATTTGACAGGCCTGTGCTGGAGTTCTATGGAGTGTCCAGTGTTGACCTGCATGTTTGAATGCTGCCCAGGGCTCTGTGCCTGGAGGGCAATATGACTGAAATCTATTCATAAAATAGACCTTTAGGCCAGCCAAAGTGTAGTCAGACTCCAGGTCTAAAAGAAAACATGGCCTTTAAAGAATGCTCCTTAAATTTAGCCTGAAAAAAGTGGGAAATGATAACACAACAGTGGAAGTTAAGGGCAAACACAAGATTTCTTTCATTTAAAAAAAATAAAAAATTAAATAACATTTCTGATTCGGTATTTCTAAATTAAATTTGACCTCAATTCAATCACTCTCCCTTTAATGTTCCCACTAATGCCCAGTGGTATTCTCTTTGTGTTTATTAATGTTCACATCCAAGGACACGCACTCAGTCTGACAACTCTCAGTCGAGCAGACACACAGGTTTTAATGTCAAATGCAATCCTGGCATAACAAGAGCAGCCGCGACAGTTTTATTCAGGTTTATTCAAGAGGCAATAAACGCTCTCAGAATACACAAAGTCTTTTATGAAAACAGGAATCTAATTCTTTTTTTGTCTTTACTCTTCCGCTTCTAACTCTCCCTTTTTCTCCCTTTAGGAAAACATTCCCATCCCAGCATGCAACGCTCTCTGGCTTCGCTGCTGTATATATCTCTGTAAGCACTCCCTTCGCCTTAATTGCCGCATGTGTTTGCTTAAGTGTTGTGTATCTGCATGATGTTTGTTTGCTTGTGAATATGCGTGTGGTTTATTTGGTGCCTTTTTTTTTATGAATAGCTGATTCATTGCAACTTTAAAACAGGAGAAAAACTATATACAAGGTAACCATGTTTAGTTTGATACTTTTTCTAAAGCCTGAATGATACATTAACATTTTGTATCTTTGTCCTAGCACAACAATTCATTTTGTTTCATGATAACTATCCAGAACTTCCACTAATTCATAACAAACATTTCTGCTGGCATCATACAACTTGTATGATCTACAAACCTGCATATCAGCAGCTTTCAACTGGAATTAACTGCCATTTGATACATAGTTCATAGATTTTCAGATTGCATATTATCCTCAGGCTGGACACACATCTGACTCAAATAAAAAATAACAGTAACTGTCAGATTGAGGTCAGGTTTGGGGGTTCATTGTTACGTTCTAGTGGATATTTTTGCCATTCTGCAATCTGGCACTGACTGCAGCAGTATGTGAACTGTACGGCAAAGTAGCACTGTCATTTTTCCATGAGGTAACACCCTCCCACACATACACTCCTCCACCAATGGCTATTGCAAGCTACTGGCCATATCACTGCTGCCTCAGTGAGCCCTGTATGAGCTCATTAAAGCTCACTGGACAGATTTCTGACAAGATAAGGCAGGGGAGATGGAGAAAAGCAGCTGTTGGGTTTGTTAGCGCTACAACATGTCTGATCTTCACGCTGATGCCAGGTCATTTTTTTTTCAGTTCTGGTCATAACTGTCCAGCAAATTCAGACATTCATGTATTTATTGTGTTCAGTATAAAAACTTTTCTGCTAAATTTAACTGAAATCAAATAAAGAAGGCACCTAAGGAGATTTCTCCACAAAAGGCAGATAGTTGGTTCAAGAAGTGCCGAGAAAATCTGCATCGAAAATAACTCGCATCTCTCCAGGCTGACAGATTTTCCCACTTGCATCAAGAAAAGCAGGATTTTTATGCACAGCACTAGATAGACAAGCTTGTTAGAAAGGATATTTTTTGCGAAGCCTGCATTCTGTCACTCAGCTGTCCTCCATTTTATATAATCGAAATATGGTGTGCATGCAGAGAATGCGAATGGCCAGTAACTGTAAATATATTTTCCCCCTTTCACAGCCTGTCTTTCTCACTCATCAACTTTGCTTTACTGCCAAGGCATTTGAATTCTAAACTACTTTACCACATGAGCTAAAAAAGAAATATAAAAATAAGATCAAAATAAGTTCATTTCCCTTTTTCAAGACAATGTGAGTTATATTAAAGAGAATACTTCGAGTAAGATGAGCTGCACAGGAAACAAGTGCTATTGTATAATGGATGTCTTTGGAATAATTGTTATTAAATATGAATCTATATCCGCTTTACTTTAGCTTTTCTTAGTACAAAGGGAGATTAAAGGAGGAAAAGCCTTTATCTTTAAAAAAATACTTTTTTAACATTTCAGTATCTTAACTGTACAGATAATACTGAAAAACTTTATAAGTGCTGATCATAGACTGTATATAAGAAATTGACACATTGCCACTGTGGCAGTACCAACTGGTTTATCAGCCACTACGGTAAAGCCTCCAGTTTAGTATTTTTGCTGTTGTTATCTTGACTTTTTTGGCAAAAGTGACCATATTTGAACAGAATGGTCCAAGGAATGTCCAAGGAGCACGTAGTATTTAATTAGCCTGTTAATACAATGTACTGCATAGCCAGCCGTATTAATTGTCAGCTAATTGAATTCAAAAGGTAGCAACAATGTACACATGCTCAGTTCAGCTTAAGTGGTGCCTAACAGACAGCTTGTGGCTATTTAACTGGCTGTTACATCCAGCTTTAACTGGCACATCCTGGTTGGCTTCATTTTTCAGTCCTGGAGGTTCAGTCTTGGAGGTAACAGGCAAATTATTCGTCTTTAAGAATATAGCCTGGAGAGCCGTTTCTCCATTTATGTTAGGCTAAGCTCCAGACTTTGGCTTAATATCTAATAAACAGATATGAGTTTGGTGTTGATATCTCTTCTAACTAGCATACTGTTTTATTATTAACTGGGTAATGAAATCTACATTTGCACTACACACTCTAAAGTAATTGTCTATGTGCACCTGAGGTAAAATTATCATAATGCCTTTTAATCTTAATCCCGGGCTTCATATGTCTCAAACGTCTGCTCTTTGCTGATATACTGTGTGTGTTTGTTTCTCTCTGCAGATGTATTTCAACGCCAGCATCAACAGCACTACTAAGTTGCTGAAGCCGATGCTCGTCTTTGCTTTCTGCATGGCAGCAGGCCTCGCTGGCCTGACGCAGATAACTCAACACCGCAGTCACCCAATAGACGTCTACGTGGGATACGTTATAGGAGCCGGCATTGGAGTCTACTTGGTTAGTTCAACAAAGTGCACAAAAATATTTGCTCTTGCTTTTTTTCCAATTGCTTTACTTCTAATAATATAACTTGCTAAAAGAAATCTGAATTAATGACGATGTCTACAAATCTTCTATTTTAGGCCTATGTTTGTGAATTAAGCATCAGCATGTGTTTGGATCCATTCAGGGATTTGTTTGTCCATGAGGAGTAGTTAACCATCAATACGCAGCAGGGTGGGAATGACAAAATGCACATAAATAGATTTTCTTATTAACGTGGTTTAGTTGTTTTGCTGTGACTGAACTGTCCAATTGTATTATTCTAACAGTATCACAGCATGTGCTAACAAACGCTTCTTTCTTTCATCACCTCTCCTCCCTGTGTGGCTTCCATATATTTCTCTCCGAGCATTTTTTTTTTACTGGCAGCCTATATATAGCCTTTTCTATTACAGAGGGAAGGGAGAGGGAATGAATAATCCGATAAGAATTTTCTGGAACAATTTCACACTTCGTTTTAAGAAAACTTGTCGTTGCCATTTTCCACGCTCCCCTCCTCCTCGCCTTCTCTGTCTCTCTCGTCTTTCACTTTTCAAGAGGGGGAGTTTTTCCCCTTGTCATTAAAGGATGAAGAGAGGGGTTAGAGAAGGATTCATGCTGACCTCAGGAGAATAGCAGGAAAGAGAGATGTCTATTCACGCAAACTCTCTCCACTAATATGAAAATCTAAATTTTCCCTCCTAATGATTAAAGAAAACACAATTTCATGCTCTAGTCTTTATTTAACACCCTGAGTGGTTCTGTTTCCTCATTTATTTCTCCTTTGTCCCTCTGTCCCTTGTTAGGCTGTGTACGCTGTGGGAAACTTCAAAGCCTCGGAAGAAGATGCTCCGTCTTTACAGAGACTAGCTTCAGCACAGCAGAAGGATGGCCTGAGGGTGTTGAGTCAGAGGAGCCATGACTCCTTGTACAGGAAGACTCCCAGGGTGTCTGAAAGCAGGGAGGAGCTGGGGTTGGGATCTGGAGCACGGAGTAAGGTGAGGAGGGAGAAGGCATCCCTGGCCTCCCTCAAACGAGCAAGCGCTGATGTGGAGCTTCTGGCGACCAGTCGTCCCATGGGGAAGGAAACCATGGTAACCTTCAGCAACACCTTGCCTCGAGTTGCAAACGGCAACAGCCCCATCTCACCCTCAGAGGAGCCAGTCACCACCCAGCGTCACATGACGTTCCACGTGCCCTTCGACCCACAGAGGTCTCGGCAGCTGGTGTCAGAGTGGAAGCAGCGCTCGATGGAGCTCCGCAGCCAGAGCTCACGAGATGAGGAAGAGGGAGGAGATGGAAGAGACGGAGGAGGTGAAGGAGGCACAGCTGCAGGGGAAGGGGGCGACCAACAAATGCCGTCTTCTCTTTATCCAACAGTGCAAGCCAATACCACCACACCGACTGGAGCCAGGATGGTGGTGGCACCCCCACTTGTTCACATCCCTGAGGAGGCCTCTCGGCCACCTCCTGTTTCCCCTAAGAGTGCCAAGACCCGGGCAAAGTGGCTGTCACTCACAGAGGGAGGAGGACTAAAAGAGCCTGGAACAGGGCCCATTGCCGTGTCGACTCCCCGTGTGCCCAACACGCAGCCCAACCAGCCTCCCAGCCAGCAAAGAGTCACACAGGTGAGGTAGAAATTAGAAAATGAAAGCCTAATAATGATCGCGACGATATTATCCTACCATAATTTTTCATACTTTATTGTCACGTGGCATGAAGCCAATTCAGTTTAGACAGGAACGGAGATTTAACAGCTGCCATATGCTGTGTAAACTACACATCTATGATTTATTTTTGCTGGTATAATCAAAACAACACTGGTGGGAGCAATTTCACTGATTAGTTTCCAATATAAATCAGTCTCATAAGACTTCAAATGCTAATTATAACTACAGTTAAATCTTCTGAAAATCTTTTAGGGGTATTTAATAGGTTATTATCATGCTCTGCCATGTCCACACCAATAAATGTCCCTCTTCCTGGATAGTTGTTGTGTAATTTATTTGCAGCTGCTCTTATATATGGATTATCATGAGATTTTTGTCTCTTTCTTGCAGGTCGTAGCCATGTCAAAGCAGCAGGGTCAAGGACCTACTACTCCTTCCACTAAAACATCAGAAGGCGGCTCCTCCTCTGGTCCTGGCTCCAACTGCTCAGAGTCACCATACTACCGGATACCATCTGATCGAGACAGCTGCACTGGGAGCAACCCAGGGAGCATCGCTGGCAGCGGGAGCATCGTCACAATCGACGCTCATGCCCCTCACCACCCGGTGGTGCGTGTGTCGGCCACTAATGGCAAGCCGTGGGAATGGAGAAACACCATCAGTGGCAACATGATGGCCGCTGACCCGACGGGTGACAAACACCGTGCCGCGCTGCAGCGACAAGACAATGTTAGTCATTACCGGGACTACAGGACACTCCCAGTGAAATCAGACTCCCTGTGCTCCTCCTCGGCCAGTGGCAGTGCCGAAGGAGGAGCTGATCTGCCTCCCCCACCTTTTCCCACCTCCTCATCCCCTCTTCCGCCCCCACCTCAGCTGTCGTCATCCCCTATCCCACCACCACTCCCTCAACCATCTTCCTCGCCCTTGCCTCCCCCTCCACTACCAAGCTCCTCCCCAATGCCTCCGCCTCCAATTCACCCCACCTCCTCCCATATGCTTCCACCTCCTCACCCATCCTCTCAGATGTCTCCACCACCCCTCCCATCTTCCTCTCAAATGCCTCCCCCTCCTCACCCCTCTTCTTCCCAAATGCCCCCACCTCCACACCCATCCTCGTCGCCCTTGCCTCCTCCACCGCATCCCTCGTCCATGCCTCCACCTCCTCACCAGTCTTGCTCCAGCATGCTTCCTCCACCTCCCCACCCTGACTTACTGATAGACGGCCACAACCAGTCATTGTCCCGCACTTCCACCCTGCCCCGTCGGCCGTCTGTGTCCGCCCGAAGCCATGCTGAGCAGGAGCACTACTACAAGGCCATGCAGAACGAGAGGATGTTATAGTGAAGCGTGAAGACAAGAGACACCATTGTAAAATCACAGATTGTACTAGACAAGGGAGGACTCTTCTCAAAGAGACACTGAAGAAAAGTAGGCAGCGATAGGTAAACAGAGTTTTATGACTTTTGAGAAATGATAAAGTGGTTTAGAGATCCTGGATATGGGATTGAGGACTAGGTGAAAGTCTGGCAGAATACAAACTCAGTGGGGGGAATCTTTTTTTTTTTCCACCTCCTGCATACACAAACTACCCACAGTGTTAGCTCAGCAGCCCTCACTGAGAAAAGAACAGACAAGAAAAGAAACGGATGTTAAAAAGAGCAGGGAGCAAAATTAAAAACCCCAGTTTACCTCTGGTTTCAGCACGCACATCCTCTGTGTTTCAAAGGAGTTGAAGAGGCTGCAGCTGAAAGAGCTGAATGAATGGATTAGGATTTGCTAAATCAAGTTTCCCTTGAGAGGGGGATGAGACTCAGAAAACAAAACAACTACAGGCAATACTAGCTTTTCTTGAGGTTGAATAACTGTTTGAGGTTGCCAACCATTACACACAGAGAATTTGCTCTTGTTACTAGCTATAAAAATCATCCTTCAAAGCATTCAAAAGCTATGAGGATGCCGTAAAGTCAAGTTCAACCACAGGTTTAAGAGTACTTGCCAATAGCAACAACTGACAAAACCACAAGTTCTTACACCTCCAAATAAACAAGCCACATAACAAATTCTTACATTGGACATCAGGCAGATACACTTGCATTTACGAGAAGAAGCGGATTTAGGAAACATTGCTTCTGGAAGGCAAGCAAGGAGGAGGAGAAAGGATGATTGGATGTGGGGAGGATCGTGCACAGTTGGGCACCCCTATACAGACGTCACTGAATGGATTACTGTATCAAACATGAGAGGCAGTCAAGTGGAAAGAGAATTGTTCCTAACATGAAGAATGTGGCTGGACGCAGCACAGCAAGCCAGACAGACGGTCTGTCTTTTCTGTGCACGAAACCTTCCACGGAACGGAGCTTGAAGCCGCACTAAGGAGATTGACGTGTTTATCAAACCATGCTAGTACACTCTTTGTATTTGGCCCTCAAATACAAATGCAAATCGTAATAGTAAAGGGAATGTTAATGGAAAGCTGCCCAGCCAGTAGTGTTGCCCACCGTAACCTTGGCACAAGGTGGCTTCAGTAGGTACCAGTTGGATGGGCGAGCTGGCTTTATAGCTCAGTAAAAAAAAAAAAAACATCCTTATGAGTAGATTTTAAGTTTTCAGGTCTTGAAAGTCTTTTCACTCGCATTTTGGCTTTCACTTTGCTTCTAATTTATCAGGAAAAACAGAAAGATCCCAAATCATTCTATTCATAAATTACTAATACCTGCAAGTTCAGACTTCACCTATCCATTATCTATACCATTTTTTCTTTGCAGTATTAAGAGATTATCAACTATACCTTTTTACAATATGAGACTAAATTATTCTATTTTATATTTAAAAACTTCCCAGTTTAAAAAAAAAACAGCCAATCAGCACTATGATAAGCTAGGATTTCTTTGAAATAAATGTTGGTAAAACAATCTTAACTCAAAAATTCACTTCCTCTAGACTTTTCATCAGCAAATGTAATTTTCTATAGCTGCTGTAGAACTATAATCTTCAGATAAACTATGGCTAACATGCATTTGCTGAAGACAACCATGTAATACATTGGAAAGGCCCATAACAACTGAGCAAGAGGGCCTTGAAGTGAGATTTGCCTACTGCCATACACTGAAAAATGACTTCAAATTATAGACAGTTGTAAAGATGGATGCATCTACAGTAATGTCACCCACTGGTTTCTGAAGTCCAGTTTTGAAGTGTTTCACCATCGCCATCGTGGTTGCAAAAAAAAATGGATGCAGGTCATACTGTGAAAATGCATGCTCATTGAGGTGAATGTTGTTATAGCTTGGCAATATATACAGAATTAAATTGAATTGAACTGAATCATTGGCTAAAGACTTTAAATTGACACCTCATTAGGCAATGAGCGTGCGGTTTACTATGAGAGATAATCATCTATTTTAAAACACAGAACAAGCAAAATTTATAAAACAGCCTTAATTTTTAATTCATTATGTCCCAAAATGAGTGACTGAGCCCATAAACATCAGTCATACATCAGCTGATGGGCAACCTAAGATAGAATTTTTAGTTTTCATTTTTATACTGTCTCTGGTCAAATACATTTCAGTGAGTTTAGGCATTCAATACTTACTTAGACTTAGTTCCTCCTGCGCCGGATGGCGCATTGGGCGGCAAGGGATCGCCAACGAGCTCGGTTTGCAGCCACATCTTCAGCCTCGTCCCATGAAAGATCGACCGCTTTCAGGTCCTCAATGAATGACCGTCTCCACGTCTGTTTTGGTCGGCCGCGGCTCCGTGACCCCCGGGCGGGTCTCCACGACATGGCTAGCTTCGGTAATCGTTCCGGATACTGGCGAAGAACGTGACCGGCGAAACGAAATCGTCGCTCCAAATCCACCCGCCAGCGGTCGTGAGGCGGTGCGCTGAAGTACCTCCTCGTAGGTAACATGATCTCGATTCGAAATTTTAATGTGCCAGAAATGATATTCAAACCATATCGATAACTGATTAACTCCATTCAGTTTATCAAGAAAAAAAATGTTGTTTGAGGATTTCACTTACATAAACATTAGGATTAGGAATATGTGGCGGGCTTTTAATTGGTTTCTCAAAAAAAGCACTCTCAATACGTCATTTAGGGCTCTGGAAAACCGTGAGTGACGTTTTTCAAGATTAGTCAGAAGAGGCTGTGGTGTTATCAGTCAGTTAAACATTTCTTTAGAAATTAATAATTTCAGCCCTAATTATACGCTTCAGAGCAAGATCTGTGAGCAGGAAAACTGAGCACAACTAGTTTTGTGTTCCTTCAGTGCACTCCTGCCCTTTTTGTGTAATTATACTTTGTTGTATAAAGTTGTTATCCAGTTCATTTTTCTGTCAGCAGATATTCTGTCCAATGACAAGTGCTTTTATATTATGCCATTATTTGATCATACTTTAATCAAATACAGACTCAGACACACAGATGAAGTTGGTTTGCACCCATGCACCACAACACCTGAAGGATACATGGACTGATAATTTGTAAAGTAGGAAGAGGCTATGCTAAGTGGAACAAGTTGTATTTTGTAGTGGCGCTCCTCAGGCGAGGAGCTGTTAGATAAAGTTGCTCGTCAGTTTGTGCTGCATGTGTGTACGAGTGTGTCCTTTTTTATAACCTGACTTTTGTGCTTCGAGTCTGCGATGTTACCTTTTGACAGACAGACATGCCGGTGATCATGCTACTTTGCCCCATTTTGACTGTAAAAAATATTTGCCATTACTTAATATTATTAATACTTATTACTCCACAGTCCTCTTTTTTGGACTAATGTTTTCTATCTGTTGTGATGTGTAATATTAATAACCTCATTGAATAAAAAATAAGACTTCTTAAATACAGTTTTTATCTTGTGATATTTGAAAGCAGAGTTGGGGGGTGTATTATGGTGCGGCTGAAAATAAAGAGGGGGTCAATGCAGAAGCAGCTTACTGTTACTCTAATGAAAAAGATCTTTTTCATTGATTCCTCGAGAACGTGCTCATTCATGCACTTGCGCTCACACACTAACACAAATACGCATAGCCAGATGGATGCAGCAGAGCCACATTTGCGCCTTTCCTGTGGGCTAGTGTCAGGTTTCCATAATGAATTCTGCTAGAATGTTGGTAAATCCCAGTTAACCTGCAGGGATTCAGTGCTCAGTGGTCTTTTTTTTCCTGTGTGTGTTAGTATAGAAAGAATTGTGCAAATGAGTACTTTTAGATAAAAATGTCATTTTTAAAATATTTGATATTTTTCCAGTATAAAACTAAGATGCTTTTCTTTTTATTTCTAGATCCACATGCATCAGATTGGATGATTATTAATATATAAATTAGAGTTTGGCTGTTTTAGTAGTGCATGGCCCAGATTTAGCAAGGTTGTGAGTCCTTCCAGATATGTGTCAGATGTGGGCATTTGTTTCTTTCATTTGAATCCATGTCTGTCTGTCTCTGCATGTATTCATATTTGTGTGTGTCCGGTGCTGTGGAGCATTGAGCTGTGTGATGAGGGTGTAGAGGTAGTGGGGGGTGCAGATGGTGTATCGAGGCCTGAGGACAGTCAGCCTGTCCATGACTCACACTCAGCAAGCCAGCAGCTCTTTTTCCCTGTCTTCTCCCCTCTCTCTCTCCTCAGTGGCCCAGAAAGCACGAGACAACAAGTGTGTGTGTGTGTAAGTATGTGTGACTGCATGAGGCAACAGAAAATGCAGACTGAGCTGTCTGTATGCATGTGTCTATTTTTGTGACCCTGTGCTTGTGTATGCTTATACTTTTGTGTGTGTGTGTGGGTGTGAAAGTGGCTGTCCAGGAGAAGCTGCTGACATCCTTTTCAGCACTGGTTTACCACTGCAGAAACGCACAAAAGCCTTTTGTCCGCGGCTTTAATTTTATCGTACTCTCTTTGTCACTCTCATTCTACCTGCTGCCATCTCGCCCAGCTCCTTATGAACCTTTACACACGGAGAAAATGGATTTAAGGCTTTGAAGCTCCCACAGCTCTGCTATGAAATTCCTCAGCTCTCAGTGGCTTGAGTGAGGGAGTACGGTTCAAAAGGATCGTAAAGATCATTTTACTTTGAGTCCAATCAATAAAGAGGGTTATTTTTCTGAGAAATAAAGTATTGATTCCTTTGTAGCATAGCAAGGTTGTCACATACAAGATATTGCCTTCTGATTCACATCCACATGAAATAACTTTATTGACAATAGAACCTGGCCTTTCAGAGTTCTTTTTTTTTGCATCAGGACTCGTTGCTGAAATACTCGAAGAACCTGTGTTTAATATACTTGAAAGGCTTCATCAATTATGAAAAAGAAATGAAAGTGATGCTTTTATATTCCCATGGTGTGATGCTTGTTAAAATTTTCAGCCTGGGATCCTCAGAAAATTAAATTTAGTCTCACTAGGGACTTTTAAATCCTTTTATTTGTCGACCCACCAGACACAGGCCTTGTAGCGAGCTCTTTTGGAGCTCCAACTATAACGGGCCTTAATGTGCCAGTCAGCTGTCTACCACCACAGCTGGGGGCTAAGACTGACATTTCTACTTGGTTGAATTCACTGAGCAGCTTTACTTCTAAAGCTTGTTTCTACCTAGGAGTCCAGAACAAGAAAGCAAAATCTGTAATATTTCAGGTTTTATGTGACCAATAATCTGCCATAACAGTTATGCAAGTAGCATAAACAATCAGAAGAATTTCCCAAGATTTTGCTTGCAGGATCATTAAACTTCATATGGATATATAATTGAGGATATATGCTAGTTGTCTTACTATTTAACCCACAGGGTATGGAAGGTGATAAGTGTCTTACCAGGATGCCCACTATGCTGTTACAGTCCAGCTGGAAGCTGACATTTTTTTAAGACCGTCTTCACCTCACAAGGAAGCTGCTGCTTTATTGGACCTTGAGTTTCAACCTCACCGATTCTTTATATATTCTTAGAAAGGATCATTTTTATTTTCCTTTTCTTTTTTAACTAAAGGTCGACATTTATGCTAGCAGCTCTGTGAGACTCTGCTGGAGATCATAGTGGTTAAAGCTATGTGCTAAAAGGTTCACAATGGCCATGCAAACATGAAGCAGGTGCAGTCTTTACAATGCCTATGATTTTAGGGTGTTAACATTTACTTTTGCTAAAAGCAGATCATTAATCTGCTCCCAGGATTTGTGATCTTGAGATTTATATAGCATTTAATACAGATATGAAAAAGGATCCTGTGTTGCGTGGGTTTTCTCAGAGGGTCCTCTGTTTTCAAGGTGTTCCAAGACACACACACACACACACACACACACACACACACACATTTTTACAGTGTGTAAGTGCAAAAATAACATCTTAGCAGTAACCAGAAATATCAATAGTATCATTTCAGAACCACAGACAACAACCACAGTCAGAGGCTGGAAAACCCTACATGTAAACCCAAAACAGGTTTACATGTAGCCTGGATAAAGTGATATACAGACAGCTGTCAAGGAACAAATAAGAGAATCCCAGTAACCACAGGTCCTCACAGACTGACTGGACTGGGTCACCATACCAAATAATTTCCCGTGGGCCGCCGTCTAGATATCACACACGTACACATTAGTGCACATCAACATATTTCAATAAGTGCTAACACTGTTTCAATCCTGTACACAAAAACAAACTACTAATCCATCAGAACTTCATCTTTTGGCCTTTAACACAACACTTTGACAACACAAGTCCTCAGGGTGCGCATTCTTCTTATCCACTCCTTTTGTCTTGAGAAACGTTTGTTTGTTTGGTTGGTTTTTTTTTGGAGGGGGGGGTTGCTGAGCATTACTTGTAGTGGTGATGAACTATGTAAGACTTTCTGACAGACAGATTGTCGCATAGTTATTGCAAGTTAATTTTCCACAAATGACAGAGTGCACGGTCAGGAAGTACCAGCGTGCACCACACCATCAAAATGTTTCAGAAAAGTACCTATTTTTAATCAGCAGAGTGTAAAGTAATAAGTAAATGGTATACTGGAATTCCATTATTTTAGCAGGTATTTGGGGATTACTCAATGGGAAACTGAAATTTAAATTTCATCTTGACATTTGATGAAAAGCCTGATAATCATTATATACGTTACTACAAGTCCTTCTGAGGGAGGCATGAGTGCTTGTATGAAATGTCAGTCTAGTAGCTTTTAGAAAATTTCCCCTTAAAATGACCAATGATGACCTACTCCTGGTCCTTCACTGCCCTGGAGTCCTTGGATGATTGGTAACAGCTGTTGAGAAATTTCACTCTGGATCAAAGGAGCAGACTGACCTGAGATGCAGTACAAGCATAGCTAAAAACTCGTGAAATTCATCCACCTAGAATTAAAAAAATATATATGCAGAAAAATGTGAAAATAAAGCAGTATTCTAAAAATTCCTTGAAAGTTGACTCTGCAAAGTTGCAAGACTTTCATGTGACAGTTTAAAGAAACACTCTGCTAAGCAGAGAATGTATGCAAGTCATTCGCTCTGCCTCTCTGTGCTTCTCTAATCATTGTTGATGTGTGTGCTTGGCTGTCTGCTCATGCCTCATCTCCACAAGTCTCCTAGGAGAATTGTGGAGATAATGATGGAGATGGAAACAGTGTTTTCCTGTAGCCCACATGGGTACATACAGAACATACACATAAGCACTTGTACACTATGTACATATAATATAGCATCTTTTGGGGATGAAGTTTCAACTTAACTAAAGTTTCAACAATGGGACAGAAACAGAATACCTGTACATGGCATTCATTTTACCAGATGTCTTTATGCAGGAAACTTAGCTGCTAGCTGTTAGTTAAACTTTTGCTAATTCACTTCACTGGAATTGGGTGTTTTTGAACATTTTTAAATGCTCTATTTTTTGGTGACTGAAATTCTAGTGATTTATTTATCTGTTTCTTTTGGCCGTTTACCTAGTATCTGTGTGTGTGCATTGCATGTATACGGTTCATGGATTCACATATACACATACATATACATATACAAATACACAGTGCTTTTTCTGCATGTATACAGAGAAAATTGGGGGGATGGAGTACATGAGCATTGAGCACTGATGTTGCTGTGGCCTTACATGCATGAGTAAGACTTTACAGTACATGACTTCAATACCCTCCAGGCTTAGGAATTGGTAGTAACACACTGACACAGTTATCAGACCGGACTAATTGGGTCAGGGACTATGGGTATTTACATGTGTGCAGGGGAACCTTTGTATATGTCTTAATATGTTAGTGTGATCCTTTCGTGCATTGGAAACCTTGTGCACATCACTGCATGCCTGTTCTCCTTCACGACCCTTTCACTTCTTCTCAAATGTGGGCAAGAAATAAGACTGTGAGGATATGCATGTCATTGCCCGTCTGCGCTTTGTGTTCGCGTCCCTTTACACATCTATAATGACTAGATATACTGTCTCAAATGTCCCTTCTGTATCACCTCTACTCTACTATGTCTTCTCATATTCATAAATATTTTCCCAGCCAGGAAAATCTCTTAGATGTGTCAGAGTTTCTATGGAAGCTCTTGGCAGAGGATCATGCACTCTTACAACTGTCTGACCCAGTTTTAGGTCTGACATCCCTACGGTTAAGATGCTGGGGGAAATAATGCATAATACACAAAAAACACAAACATTTAGCTAAGGCTTGCTCATTGCACCACAGTTGGTATGCCATGATAATATGCTTCACCAAATCTGCAACATGCACGCATGCACATTGATGTGGCTTAAATTTAAAAAGAAAAGAATGAAGAAGAAGTTCCATCGTTAATCCCGTCTAAATCAGTCGGTCTGGGAGCATCAATTTAATGAGTAAATTAGAGCGCTGTGGCACTACACTCATCTGTACTCAAGCCTGTGATCCATCCTATTTTATGTGAGCTACAAGCAGGGGAGCGGAGACAATGACTGCATGTTAATGTATGTGACTAGATTTAAATGCGTGCTTCCTGGTATTTTCCAACCTGGCACCCATCCTCCATTTATTTGCAATAACAGGACTTGTGGGCTGTGATCAGAGGTGAAAGATCTGAATTACAATTTTCAAAAAATAATGGAAATTGATGAGCTACGGACCTCAGGGAAGAAAGAAAAGGGGAACAAAGAAAAAAATGACACAAGAGGGAGTATAGGAACAAGTAAGGGCAGAGGATGGAAAGAGGGAATCAAAAGAAGGAATAAATGATGGATAAATGGGCACAACACAAAGAAGAAACCTATGCAGGGATGAACAGCTAATCAAAATTGGGGTGCACAGAAGGATGAAATTATAAATAAAAGAGAATGATTAAAAAGGAAGCATAAACAGAATGAACAAAAGCAAAAGAAGGATGAACAGAAGGGAAGAAATGAGAAGTATTGTGTAGGAATAAAGCAGGAAAAAACATCAAAAACGAGAGAAGGAATGTGGGAATGACTGAACATGTTAAACATAAGGAACAAATGGAATAATAGAAGAATAAACTGATAGCAGTGAAGATGGAGCACTTAAAAAATAATACAAATGAAAGACAGAATAGAAAAGTTTAAGGCAAAAGCGAGAAACGAGAAAAGAAAAGGCAGACATGGAAAATGAACTGATGTAGAGAGGTGGTTGGGTAAGAGAAGGGAAGCAAAAAAAGAAATGGCTAAAAGATTACTGAGGAGAAAAGGTTCTTTTAAAAGTTTCAAATGACCTCATGAGTGAAAATAAAAGAGCTGTCACTCCACTGTGGCTCCCAGTTGAGCCTAAGAATGGATCACTGGCTTTGTCACAAAACTCGTTGACCCGTGTAACAGCCACCGATTAACACATTGTCGCATCTGATGCCAGCCTGATCTGCACCAAAGGGAGAAAAGGAGGTAATAGTGTTGATGTGTATAAAACTAAAACAGAGAGACAGACAGAGATAGAGAAAGAGCAGAAAATGAAAGCAGTGAGCATGTATGCGTGTGGGCAGATGCAATGATGGGACAGTGACAGTAGCTGTGCAGCTAATGACGCCACCTTATAATGGGGCCAACACATTGCTTCACACTCACACATTTTCCACTGCATGACCCTCATTATTCCCTACGTTTATGGCAACAGGGTGCATTGTGTGGGCATATTCAAAAACACAGCCAAAGTGTTAAGGATGATATTAAAAACAGATTTACTGATTTGGACACCAAAAAGCTGGTCTTTAATTATTCATGTCTGATCTAACAGCAGTATTCTGGAGAGAAGTACAAAGAGAAGTAAAAAAGAAAGAAAGTGAGACAAGAGAGAAGAAAGGATGTGAAGAGGAATGACAAAAATGGAAGAAAAAGAGGAAATAAGACAGAGGTGAGGTAAAAATGAAAGGTGTGTGTGTGTGTGTGTGAATGGGGGGTGGGGTTCAAAAGAAACATTATCGTTTTGTGTATTTCAGTGAAACAGCTCATTATAAGCCAGAGCAACAACATAAAAGACAAAAATTCTCCGGCTCCTACACACACCCACACACACTGGCACAACAGCATAGGAGAATACAAAACAATCTAGAGTAGCCCACAGAGGCACGATTGGTATTTTAAAGCATACAGTGAAAGACAGAGATGGAGTCCAGAGCAGACGAAGCAAAAAAGAGAAGAGAGGAGGAAGAAGTGAAAGATTTTGCTATTTTTCTGGAGCCAGTACACCGAGGGTATTCCAGGATGGAGGAAACACTTCAGTGTCTCCCTCTCTCAGCACTCATTCGCTTATCCATTCACTTTCTCAGCACTCCTCCCCTGCTGTGGATTGAACCTGGCTTTTCCAAATTCCACTCAGTTATTTTCATT
The DNA here is from genome assembly GCF_013358895.1 of Oreochromis aureus. Taxonomy (NCBI): domain Eukaryota; kingdom Metazoa; phylum Chordata; class Actinopteri; order Cichliformes; family Cichlidae; genus Oreochromis; species Oreochromis aureus. The sequence goes on from NC_052960.1 coordinate 11,596,018, forward strand.
TTGGATCATTTCTTTTTTCAGTAATGTTTATTCATGACCGAGGTTCTGAAAGAGAGATAAGAAGCCAAGTGTTGAGCTGGCCTCGAGGGCTGTGAGGGCTCCAAGTCACACTGCATGCACAATGACACAAGTCACATGCACACATGTAAACACATGAGAAAGCTCTCAGGGTGTAGGCCCATAAGAACACAAAAACACACATTTGCCTGTATGGTTTCGTATCACGATCAAACTGAGATATTTTGTGAGTGAAACTCCCAAAACGCTATCAAACTGCGACTGAGCCGGCTCCCTCCCTTTGTTGTTTCTGTTTGTCAGGGAGAGAATTTTTTTTTTAGAGATGTCAGCACCAAAACAGGCCTGACCCTTATCTGTCAGCAGTGTTTATCATGATGTCATGACAGACACACACATACCACATGGGAGGCTGAGTTTCTTTTTCACCCTCCCTCCTTCCTGCATATAGTTGTGTTTGTATGTTGCCTGCTTTCTGCTTTGTGCATACGTGTAAAACTGCTAGAGGGTGTGAAAGACGGGAGACGTGAAGTGCATGAAATGAGCAAGAGACAGAGAAACGGAGGTGTTTGTTTCTCCGAAACCGGTTTTAGTGCTTCCTTTTTATTCTCTCTCACAGGCTCAAAAAAAGAAAAAAAAAAATGCTTAGCCACTTTCCTATTTCTAGACATTAATCTGAGTCCCTAGACAATAGCTAGACAATCTGATCTCCTTCCGAGTCACTCTTCTACAGTTTTTGCACCTTGAAAAATTCTAAGGAGTGAACTCGGAAATGCATCAGCCTGACATCGCAGCACCACCAATTTGATCACAGTGGTGGATCTGCCTAAAATAACCAGCCACATTTATACTTTCCTGGTTTAACTTAGTATTAAAAATATTGCATGTTTTTAAGGAAGCATCTTTATTTTTGTTCTTTTTTTTCCGTTGCTGTACAGACATTAAAGAGTGGGCAGCAACTTTTTCTCTGTCCCCCACATCAGCTGCATTAAGTTAAAATAGCCCACTGTGTACTCTAACCTTTCACCTTTTTGCTTTCCAATTAAATTTAACCCAGTTTCCATTTAGACAAACAGATGTCTTTTGACAAGCACATTTTTCTGCCCTTGTTTTTTCTTAAACACTCTACAATTTTGGTTACTTGATGAAATGTGGTGGGCAGTAGCAAACTGTCTGTAGCCAAAATTAACAATGTATTATTATAATACATTATAACAGCGTATTATTATTATAATACAAGGTCTCAATGCGGTATCAATAAGCTAACAGAGGCACAGGTGATTTTGTGTCTGTTCTTCTCGCCTGTGTAAAAGGATTGATTAAGCTTCCTGAAAAGAGATCTATCCTAAAACAGATGAAAATACAGAATAATGTAGACACCCATATCTCGTTTACTTTTTTCACACAAACATTTATGGCCTAACCACCTCAAATGAATTTGCAGACCATAAACCTATGAGAAAGCAAACTTGAAAGGACAAGACAACATGTCTGGAAGTCTAGCACCACCTACTGTATACTGTGTGCAGGTGCAACATGTTTTGGATGATTTAAGGATGCAGATGTCAAATAATTGGAGAAATAAAATGTAAATGAGTGAAACTGAGCAAACAGCTTAAGTTTACACTGATTCCTCCGAGTGTTTCTGACTTGATAAAGAAACAGCAGATAGATGGCGACGAAATCCCATTTCACACCCGCTCCTTGAGGCAGTGAAAGCATTCACCCTCCAGTCTGCGATTCCTCGTGCAACAAATCTCAAGGAGTCTTGACACTCAGCTTTTTCACCACTAGATGGAGTGGACGGAGAAACAGTAAAACTGGAAAGAATGGCGCTCTCTCTTTTAGTAGAAATCCTGGATGTGGTCCCAGCCTCAGGCTGTACGTACTTTTGAAGCACCGCTGAAGCAGATTCCTTGCACGTCATATGGTGAGGCTGGAGCAGAGCCAGCAGGGCCTCGTTTTTGGAGAGAAGGACCCTTATCTTAGTCAACGTGCGCAGCCAGGGCCCCCTTTATCTTCGCGGGGCTGGGAGGCGTATCCTTTCCCCCTCTGCACTCCCCTTCACATACCACTCTGACTCTCTCTCACACACACACACACCCGTACCCTGACTAGTCTACAACCTGCATCAGACGACGCCCCACAACCCATGAGATTCCCACCCAGCGCGGAACCAAGTCCGCTGTGCGTCTTTTTCGCCCGAGAGGAGGCCATCGGTGTCTTATAATTGCCGGGCCGTGCGCGCAAGCTGCCCTCGGCATCACCTCAGTGCGATAGCACAAGGGGTGCCATCCAAAAGAAGAAGAGAAGGGGGAGGAGAGGAAGGGGTGTGAGAGTGCTCCGAATTGACGCTCGCAAAATAAACAACACGACACCTCGTTTGGAAGACGTCTGCGGCGGGAAGCAAAAAGGGATCTGTAAACTGAGTAAGTCGTGATTTTCAGTGTGCTGCGGTTGGTGATGTGTTTTCCTGTAGCTGACCTGCTTTTGGTGATTTGTCCAGCGGCTGGTTGTGCAGCGGCGGAACATTTAAGCATCAATCCTGTGCCTCGGACACGAGGGCTGACATAGCGGGACAGAGGGCTGAGAGAGGGCGGATGAAATATGCATATCTAACAAAATACTGGCTGTTTTGTAATAGTGAAATTCCTTACTGTGTAAGCACTGTGCAGCTGCATTAATATGCTATGAGGTTACAACTCGTAATCACAGGAGGCGCAGCATCCTTCAAGACAGATAAGAGCAAATTGAAAATAGCATTGCTTTGGCTTAAGTCAGCGGCTGAGAGTTACTGAACATCTGCATTGTTATGTCATATCATCCTCTATTGCATGCCTAGAGGGCCGCCTTACACTACTGTACTTCCAATGGGGGCGACAGGTGTAATGGGAAGACGTGTTTACGCGGATGCCTTTGATGATCCATCATGTAACATCGATCTGATGCGCGAAGCAAGTGTCTCTTTATTTGTTGTTGTTGTTGTTGCTTCGATGGTGAATTTCCAGCGGAGCCAGCCAGCCGTGCATGGCCGTCACTGCACGGGTGGAGAGATGCTGACTGGTTACAGACTGGAGGAGAGGAGAGTAACAGGGTATTCTGTGTGTGTTGTGATGTGAGCAGTCCCCTCCAACATGGCGCGCATGAGCTGATAAACCTTGGCCATTACATACTCGTGTCTGGAATTTACACCGTGCAGTGGATGAGGCGCTTGGCTTTGTAGTAGCGGCGAATGAAACTCTTAAATAGACGACGTTAGCTCAAATTAATCCAGGCGCAGGCTGCCAGCAGTGGCACAACCTGGCTTCTCCATCCTCCCAGAATATCACGTAGCCCGGGCTTGTGTGTGTTCTTCTGCTTCTATTCCTGTCTGTGAATAGAACAATGTCAGCTGGACCAGCTCCTTAATTTTTGCCCTGATTTTTTTTCTTTTTTTTTGTAATTACGTTTGATCACAGCATGCATAGGCACAAACGGACAAAGTGTGTGTTTTTGTTTGGTCTTGTGTTCATTGTTGCTCTGCGGGCTTGTTGACTGTTGTAGAAAACACCTTTGTTGACAAGACCGGCCCTTGCATGATAGCTGAGAGTTCATAAACATAACGGATCATTATTTCCTTGAAGTAGCACAGTCGGGACATACAGCACACTCTTACGTATGTTCATCAAAAAAAAGCTTAAGAGACACCTGTTTGATTCTTATAAATGCTGGGGGGGAAAGTGCATCAGGGGGATTGATTTCTGAGGTTACTTCCAGCCAGACATTTTATCCTCTTGCTAGGTCAGCCATCGCCATCAGAGAGATGTTGAAAAGGAGACAAAATTAATTGATTCCAAGTCCCCAGAGCCTGTTTGCTTCACAATGAACATCAGTCTTTATTGTCTAATAGTGTAATTGACTAGTAAATAGAAAATAACGCAAAATGTAATCCTCACCACGTAAGTGTTAATAAACGTGTAAGAATATAGATATCAATTATGCATTATACCATTTAATATTCTAAGATTTTATTCGTAAGATTTAAGACAATTAATTATCTGGTCAAACATTTAAAAAGAGGTTGGATATTTGGTTTATTAGCAGCACTTCCTGCCCTCTGTTGTTTCATTTCATTTTATAAGCAGTTAAGTCCTAAGGCCCCAGCCAGGCCACATGTGAGTGGAGGGTCTATATCCAGTTGGCTGCTCTGTGTCGTGTCAGCAACTCACAGTGTAGGCGACAGCACTTGTCTTGCCCACCCAAACATTATCTGACATTATGACTTTGGACAGTCACATTTCTGTCTTTGTCTTTTTGAATTCCTGCATACGTGCAGCTTTGTTTGTGCATTTCTGCCAGTCATTTTGCATGTATGAATGGAACAAACAGATGGATTGTTCATGCGTGTGTTGATGACTGTGCCCTGCACTGGCAGGCTTGGTACTGGGATGGGTCTGCATTCACCAATTTAGTTAGGGGAAATGAGCCTGGTAACTGGAAGGTCATTCATTCCTATTCATGGCCAGTCAGTGAAAAAAAAGGTGAGGTGAAATGTGAATGAGTAACATTCTTTACTCTCAACTAACTGCAATCAAAGTGCCTTTCGGGAAGCCAAGAGGCTAATAATAGAAATCCTCATTGAGACAAGTCAGTAAACAGCATCCAAAATACACTTACAGTTATAAAGTCACAATGATATAACCTGTACAAATTAAAGAGGTTATAATCAGCATTTTCAGATTAACATAGGGACACATGACCATTTTAGTGTTATTCATCTCATTGTTTTGATTTATACACTCCCAGATTTTATGTTTTGCTTCATTGTCACCACGTATAGCCAGTTGCAAAATGCAGGTTTTCAACCAAAGCAACTATGATGAACAATTGTACACCCTGCCCAGTGCCAACCCAAACAGACAGAACAGTGAGCAGTTGATGAACATTTAGTAGCTATAAGTCTTCCCTTAGGAATACCGATGTGAATCTAATGACTCCAAGCTTATCAATTCCTTTTATTATTTTCTGGCACTTAAACATTGCAATAAAGTGGTGTCACACTCTTGGCACTTGACTCATATGCAGCTCTTACACTGTTGTGAGACTCTCAGATAATTCTCAGATAATAAAACAGCTGTTTTGATGCAAAAAAAATAAAATAAAATAAGATAAGATAAGATAACTCTTTATTGTCATTGCACAGTCATTAATAAAAAACCTGTCTAGACCTGCTTATTCTAACACACAGAAAACCAATTACAAATCAATAAAATAAAGACTCAGACCTATAAGCAGAGTCAATACTGGCATTAGTATAATTAAAATCTTATCAGGATCCACACTTACTGTTTGTATAAATATCAGTTAATGGAGGTTTAATGAAAATCTTTTGTTTTAGAGCGGTGTGTATGAGTAAATAGATCTAATTTAACGTAGAACCCCCGACAACTGTTGGGTTGCAATTTCCTAGAAGTTCTGTGCCAGAATTGGGTGGTACAGGATTATTACAAGTGGACAGGAGGCCTCTCATGGGTTCACATCCTGCCCTGAGCAAATAGCCCCAGAGTGATGGATATTGCCAATTACCCTCTCTGACCTTGCTGTCATTAAGAAACCATTTATGCAGTGGTTACAAAATCAGATCTGTAAGCTAGTCGTGGAAAATGAATGTCATACATTCCAAATGTCTTTAAACTTACTGTCCCATGCTGAAAGATGGCATTGTAGGGAAAAAGAGGAAGTGGAAGTGAAAGCTTGCTCAGCAAGCATGCAAAGTGATACGGAGTAACATCTGGGCCGATGATGATGTGAGATATTCTTAGATAATGCTTTGCAATCCACCTCGCCCTTTCTGTCTCTGTTTTTTTTCTCTTTTTCTTAATCTCTGCCTTCTCTTTTCCTCCTGGATAGTCACTTTTTCTTTTTCTTTTTTATGACTATCTCTTATTACAAATCCCCCTCCTTGCTGCTTTGTCATGACAGATAAGGCAAGAGAGGATTTGTTTTTTTCAATCTCTTTCCAGCGGATAGTGTGTCTTCTGATAAACTGTCATTTTTAGCCACTAAGTCGTTTTAATCTCAGAGGGAAGTGTGCTCAGCAGAATGTGTTTGTACATTTGTGTGTGTGCGCCTGTGTGTGTGTGCCTACTGCCCAAAACATGTGCACTCCCACATGCTCATATGACTGTCATCAGTGTTGTTGCAGAGATATTATCAAAAGCCCTATTGATAAGCAGTAGATCACCCTTCGTTTTGCTCTGTTGATAACCTCATCCACAGGGTGCACACATGGCAATATGGTTTAAAGGGAGGAAGTAGGATGAATATTAGTCCTTGTCCCCTTTGTAAATGAAAGTTTTTTTTGTGAGAAGAGATTGGACAGGCTGATCTTGGACAAACATACTTAGTATAAACAAGTCCTTGAGAGCCTTGAGTAGATATTGGGATCATGCCATAAGGGAAGACACCTATTAGGCCTAATGGTTCCTGCATTAACATAGAAAGGCTGCTCCCGTAATGCAAGTCCATAGGTTTCCGGATATATAGAATTTGCTTATTGACCAACGAGAACACACCAGGATGCAGGAGACAGGCCACTACTGAAATGGGTTTTCTGTAAGCATAAAGACAGTGTTGTCAGCAGGTCATGTTACACTGTTTTTGCAAAAAGGCTGAAGAACAAGTCAATAATTGGGATCACTATCCTGTTCTTTACTCATTCTAGCTTAGCTTTTAATCTTCTATCCAAAAAGGTGGAGCTTTTGTCCCGAACTCTAAGATTATTCATCCTAGGGACTGCTGTTTAATAGCAAGACCAGGCCTCAATCACACCTACAAATATTAAATAATGGCTGCTAAGATCCATTGATCAAATATTTTTTCAAGGAGAGATTTTTGTCTGTTAAATATTCTGTAAAAATAGTGAAAGAATACCAGCTAAATTGTTTGTTTTATCCAACTAGCAGTATAAAACAATTTCAGCGACGTTTCAGAAAAGTATAGCATCAAATCCTCAAATGTGAGAAGTTGGAACTTAGCAAATATGATTTGAGTTTAAATCACATGGCAAATAATCTTCTGAGTAATTCATTTAGGATGATCGCTGCTTTATTTTTTTAAATTGTGGTTATGAACCTTTAGGTCATAATTTACAAACATCTGCGTTTTTCCATCCCGGTCTTATTTGTGTGATATCTTGGCTCCTTCTAACGAAACTGGGCTTCCAATACAGAACAAAGTGTTTCCCAGGTTCAGAGCTAAAAGATTTCACCTTTTGCTATACCGATTGCCACTCCCTGAATTTTGATGATCTAAACAGTGATCCAAACATCAGTCTTCATTATATCCTGTCACACAGGTATCAGTGATATTAAAGATCCAGTGTACTGTGTATGTACTATATTTCTACCTTTGACAAGCTAAACCTGCATTCTGACCTCTACAGCTATAATCAAAACACTCGGATCGATCATAAAGTGTCACAGGAGTTGTGGATTCAGCATGCACTCTGTGGATATCTAAACATTAACCAACAAAGATCAAGACTCATCAGTTTTGCAGCATAGCATAATGAAGGTCAAGATCGGTCAGATGAGACTAGTTGATGAAGATTCCAGGGAGAAGCAGCACAGGGTAGGGACTTTGCCTCTGTTAAAGGTTTTTCATTAGGTATTTGTAGAAGGCAGAACGAGGAAGGAATTGGTGGAAAGAATGTGAGAGTGGAGATTTGTTGCACATTAGGAACTGAGCAGAAGAAATACTGACCTGTCTGTATGCCTAAAAAATGTAGCCATTGTTGAAAAGTGCCTGAAAACCTAGATTTTTCACACATTAGAGTTGGCTGCATCCGAGTATTTCTGTAATTTTCCAAAGTGAAAATTTCATATTGACTTATTGGGCAGCAGTGTGAAGGTTGAGGAAATAAGGCAGGGTTATGCAACACCTTTTCCACTGCCTTATGTCACAAGTTTGAGAATATTTGCACACAAGAAAAGATTGTTTCCATTTTTGTGCCATTACGATTGCTGTGGACTGATGTCAGTCTGTGACAACAAGTTTTTGGCAACTGATGGAACTTGCTTGCTCAAAGCACATCTTTTTTTCCCTTCTTTTGGCTTCTCGCTTTAGGGGTCAACACAGTGGATCCTCTGCCTCCGTTTCACCCCATCCGTAGCATGCTGTCACACAAACTCTGTCTCCTTCACTACATCTATGAATCTTCTGTATGAGCTTCCTCTTTTCCTCCTCTTTAGCTCCATATTCAATATCCTATTTCCAGTATATTCACGGTCCTTTCTCTGTGTATGTGTAAACTATCTCAGCCTTGCCTCAATCTCTGTCCCTCTCAAATACTCATTTCGAACACTGTCCATTCTGGTCACTCCCAGTGAAAATCTTACCATTTTCAGCTTCTTGTCATATCCTCAAAATACTGTTAAAACTTCTATTTTTGTGACCTAAATTAAGGTAATCTTTCTTAACTAGCTTAATCTCTTTGTAATGCCACAATACCCATTGTAACTCATTCATGTTTAGTGTTGTGTTGCTTATTTTATGTTTCCTTAACAATTTTCTATTATGTATGTTGACTTTGAGTGGCATGAATGGCCCCAATAAATAAACTTCATTAATATTGCTGTTAGACAATACAAAAAATAACACTTTCCAAACTAAAAACTAAAATTAATTATTTTTTTATAACCAGAAGACCGCATGAAGAGCACATGGTCTGCCAAGGCTAATTCACTAATGCACCATTTTAAGTTCAAGTAAAATTTAGCTGAATTTTTGTTTGCTCATGCTTCGCTTCTCTGCCAAGTTTAATGAAATTTGTCTTTTTCCTAATGTTGCCAACAGACAAACCGTAAAAGTGCTTAGAGCGGTATCGAGAATAGAAATATTTTACTGCTATTATTTGTTGCTATTTTATAATCGTCATTACCATTTCATGTGATGTTGCATTCAGATGCATTCAGATGTTCAAATATATTGGTATTATATTAGTTTTTATTACAGGTTCAGTTATAATTTATATTACAGGGGTTATCATAATCAAATATTAACAGGTTTATTACAGGTTGTTCTAAAATTTAAAGGTTTTCGAATGTTTTATATTCTTACATATAGTCTTCCGTGGGTGAGAAAACTGAGTTGCAGGCTGACAGGAAACGGCGTGCTTTTGCAAAAGTGAAACCAAAACCAGAGTCTGGGTTTGTATAATGAGTTTATACATTTTACATAGAAGTTAAGATCATCACAACACAGGATGGCCTTAGCCTGGTTGCCTCACGTGAGGTCAACTAAGGTGCAGAGAGCAGATGCACACTCTGTGCACGCCAAGAGAGACATACACACACACACTGTTAGGGTGTAGGTGAAAGTTGACTGATGAAGCAGTAGATGCACGATGCGAGAGCTGAGCTGGCTTACGGGAAACCACCGGGGAGAAGATGGAAGCCAGTGTACTTTTAATTGTGCCTTAAGTTGTCAAATAGAACATTTGTGGTTTTGAAGCTGATGTATGTGATGACGCAATGAGGGGGCGTCACTAAATATACTCTGATGCATATAAAACTGTATTTTGATGTTAGGAGGATGAGATTGTGGGGCTGTCTGCTTACAGAGTCCGCTCATTCTCCCAGCGTGTCATTTCATTAAAATCATCGTCTTTACCCTTTGGACCAGTGTGGTTACTTGCATTCCTCCTGTGTTTCCTTCCCTATATTTTTGAACCCTAACATTTGGGGCTCTCGTTCGGTGAGAGAGAGGAATGTTGGGGTTTTGGTGAGATCCGGGGTCCGTGGCAATTGGACGGGCAGACGGTAATCAGTGGTGAAAGTGAGCAGGCATTCCCGGGGCATTTAAAGGTAAGACACTGCCTGTTGAAATATATTTCCAAAAGGTGTCACATTGGGCATGTCAAATTAAAGTCTACTCACTGGAATTACTGGTAAATGTCTGTTTTTAATTTTGCGAAATTTTGATGAAGTTTACCGGTTGAAGTAATGATAATGAAGTATAAGTGACAGTACTGAGTAATGAGAATAAAGGAATGAAAAGAGAATTAAAGCAGTTGGACTGCGAAGTGAACTTTAGAATGATAGGGAATTTGGTTATCGTGTGGGTTCAAGTCCCATTGGTTATGCAACCCTTAAGAACTTTCTCGGAGGTGACGCTCCCTGCTGGATAGAGAATCTATCCTTCACCTAGCGATGACTAGGGATAGTTTCGGGCAACATCCGAAGAGGACTGGGGAATCTCTAAAACTGTTGAGGGTTGTCCTCAATCTTAATCCTGTGTTGGGTGTAGATTGTTGTTTCAAATTATTCTAAATTTGTCTAGGGACGACAGCGGCGTCTGTTAAGAAGCGATAGCCCGGACGTTATATCCCTCCTCTCGATGCGGACGCGCATTGTTGACCCACCGGCGAGTAGGGTTAGCTCGGTTTGGCTTGACCGTGGGGTACAGGGCATCCTGAGATAAGCTAGGGGTTCAAGTCCCCTATTCTTGCGCTTTTTGGCTACCGTAAATTAAGTTAGGGCTAGAAATCTGGACAGAGCAGTTCGAGTCTGGTCTGGTGAATTGATTGCAAAAACCTGAGGTTTGCCCGTTCGAGTCGGTTATGGTAAATTTTCGAAATTTGTAGGGCGACAAGGCCTAAAAA